>NW_011888868.1:2995866-3013912 GCF_000151845.1 Pteropus vampyrus
TTCTCCTCCTCCTCCTGCTCCTCCTTCTCCTTCTCCTCCTCCTCCTTCTCTTCCTTCTCCTCCTCCTCCTGCTCCTCCTTCTCTTCCTTCTCCTCTTCCTCCTGCTCCTCCTTCTCCTCCTTCTCCTCCTCCTCCTGCTCCTCCTTCTCCTTCTCCTCCTCCTCCTGCTCCTCCTTCTCTTCCTTCTCCTCTTCCTCCTGCTCCTCCTCTTTCTCCTTCTCCTCCTCCTCCTTCTCTTCCTTCTCCTCCTCCTCCTGCTCCTCCTTCTCCTCCTCCTTCTCTTCCTTCTCCTCCTTCTCCTCTTTCTCCTCCTTCTCCTTCTCCTCCTCCTCCTCTTCCTCCTCTTCCTCCTCCTTCTTCTTTTTCTATTTGTCATGTTTAACACTTTTCTATAACATTGATTATTAATAGGGTGAAACGAAACCTCACCTGTGAGTATGACTTACAGCCATTAACTCCCACCTACCCATGCAGCCCCATCTGTCCTACACACAGCCAGAACTTCTCATTCTGCCCCAAATAAGCACACATTGTCCTCTCTGTCTGAAAGGCCTTTCTATCCTTTAATCACCTGGATAACATCTGTTCCTTCTCTGTAAAACCTACATCTATTTGTTGGCTATCTATGACAACCACGGTCTGTATGAGACAATGGACTTACGATTACTAGCAAACAGACATTTCCCTTATTAGAAGATTAATTTAAAAGACCAGCAATGATTTCAAGAAACATCTTATGATGCGGGGAAAGCATTGTGGCTAGGGGAACAAAGAAAAGATCCTTGACCCAATTTAGGAAAGTGGTGATTAAATTGAGTACACAAAAATATTTCAGGGAAATACATGAAAATACATGTATATTTCTTTGTTTCTATTCATCTAGTGTGGAGGTACTCAAGATGTTGCATTTTTTAAAGCACATTCTTATACATTTATGATATGGATGGATTATAAAACACACTGTGAAAAACACTGGTATAGGAAAGATGGCTCGGGAGAAAAGTATTTAAACAAATGCTTAAGTAATAAATAGACAATAGTCCTGTACAAGAAGGCAGAAAGAGTGTACCAGACACAAAGCAAAGCCTGTACAAGGCCAAGATTGAGAAAATTCATCACATTTTGAACACTGAAAAATTAAGTTAATTCTGACTTAAAATAAGGCAAAAGATGATGTTAAAAAGATAAGCATGGGCCAAGTACAATTAAGGATGTACTTCTTCATATTCCTAAGGCATTTTGCTCATTCACTTCTATCGTACTTCTAATTCACTATAATTTATACAAGTCAGTGCTCCCACTAGGTCAGAAGTTTCTTGCTTTCAGAAAACCTGTCCTTTTCAGACTTCCAATCTCATTAATTAGGACAGAGTGCCCAATACACAGAATAAGTGTTTAGTAAATAGTAAAAGGAATTAATTCATGAAAAAATAAATGTTTCTTAATATCATTGATAATTCAGGCTAGTCAGAAATATTTAGATGTATTTCAAACTTCCTTATTCTGGTCATTTATAAGCATATAGTTTCTTTACTTTTACATCCACACTCACAACATGTTTTGTGGAACTTTCTTTAATAAAGTGTGTGTGTGTGTGTGTGTGTGTGTGTGTGTGTGTGTGTGTGAATTATCCTCTATTCTGGTATTTATCTCTATCATGTGCCTCACACTATTAATCAATATTGTTTGTCTCTCGGGATGACTTTTGAAGTACTCTCCGTAATAACACTAGAGGATATTAATTACAGAGCATCTATCATGTTAAATTGTAAAGCATCATGCAGACAAATGGCACACATTAGTTTTAAGACTTAGAAAAGATGGAGAAGTTTGGCATTATACCCACTCTCAGAAGAAGAAAACAAATTCATACATATTCAAGGTCACTATAGTTCAAATTTCTAGCTTTTCCATTATGTTTTCCTTCTTATGTATATTATCTCTTTGAACCCACAGACCAGAGATTAAAAATCAAATCCCTAGCACAGCTTGTTTGGCCTTACAAAATGGCTTAACTTATAATTTTGGACAAACAGTCACCTAGTACAAATGGGGCTACAGGATGCCTCTTTAAGGAGGAGCCATTCTCAGGTTTCCTGGGACAAGTCCTGGGCTTGGAGCATTTTAGGTACAGAGGCCAAGGAAGGCCTGAACTCTGTGTTCTAGCAGTCACACGTCCAGGAGTGACTGGATCAGCGCAGCCCTAGGACCTAGCAGTTGACCTTTCTGGGAAACTAACACCATTCGTATTACTTCCAGGGTCTGGGAGACAAAAGGAGGACATATGTGTATGTCTGGATTATCATCCAATAAATGATTGGTGATTTTTTTATATTAAATAAAAATAACTCATTAAAATAACATTATTAACAGGATGACCATAAAAAAAGACACTTCATCTATCTAAGGCTCAGATTCCTTATAGGTAAAATTGAGCTGATCATAGTCTATTGCTTGAGGTTTGGTTGTCAAGATGTATGTTGTAGCAGAGAATAATGCTCTCACCAAAGGTGGTCACATCCTGATCCTTAGACCTGTGAATATGTTACTTTTATAGCAAAAGGGACTTTGCTTATATGTTTAAGTTAAGGTTCTGGAGATGCAAAAATTATCCTGGGTTATGTAAATAAACTCGATGGCAGCACAAGAGTACATATAAGGGACTCAAGAAGGTCAAAGACAGAGGTAGGAGATGTGATGATGGAGGCAAGAGTTTCCAGCAATTTGAGCAAAGGACTACAAGCCAGAGAATGTTAACTGGAAAAGAAGACAGATGCTCCACTGAAGCATCCAGAAGGAACACAAACCTGCTGATGCCTTAATTTTATTTTCAGAAGGCTCATGTAAGAGTTCTAACCCTCGGAACTGTAAGATACATTTATGTTGTTTTGGACCACTAAGATTGTTGCAATAGGAGAACAATACATGTAGGAACACTCTTTGTAAATGCTAAAGCAGTTCTATGTTACTACACTTAAAACATGCCCAGATATTAAAATTTTATTGGCTATAAAACAATAATTTTTTGTTTAAATATTTCTATTCAATAAAGTTGGCAGTTGCAAATAGTCTGCACTATTTATGGTTCCAATATACATGAATTTCAGTTACCACAATTGGCAACATGATTCATATTTCAGTGACCATTATATTAACATAATTACATAAAGTAAAAACTTTGTGGTTAACTCTTCACTCCACAAATTTGTATGTAAATAACAGATGTGTATCCTGATTAGTGACCAGCTGCATCATTTCTTTCAAAGTCTATGGGTAACTAGTCACTGTGCTATCGTTTATTCAGTTCACACACAAACAGCGAAGAGTACAGTTGTATTGCTTCTTTATCTTTCAGTAATGAACCTGTGTGACATTTTACAACAATAGATAACCTAAACAGGGAATTGGTTAGCAAAGATAAAATTGCAGTAAAGAAACAGAAAGTGATAACACTGAAAGCGAAATTCAGATGTAAATAGATTTATGGAAGAAATAGCTGACCACGGAAATGCTGACACTGATGCTGTTTGAGTGACTCTAGATCAGCAGCCTCAGGAAATTGTGAAGGTGATGTGAATCGATGAAAAAAAAAAAATCACATTAAAGGAACTCACCAAGACATTTCATGACATCACAAACACAAAGGATAAAATATTAGAGGCTGTCCTGAATTTAGAAAGGCGTATGACAGTTCATCAAGGCATAGAAATGACACTCCTTCTGTATTTTGTCATACAATTAAAAGAAGGCAAGCACTGTTAAAACTAGTCTTGAAAGGGTTTTTACAAATGAAGCACTCTAATTCTCAATGTTTCCAACTAAATATTAGTTTTATTATTTTTTCACTTCCCTCTTTTTAATGCTTTTACAAAAAATTTGTAAAAGTCCTAGAACTACATGTCATATTTTTTTACGATGAATTAAGATCTCTTTTCCCAGTTTCAGCTTGTGTGTTCACTTTTACTGTTCTGCAGTGTTGTGCAACAAAAGGACTTCCTGCATAATATCCATCATGAAAAGATCGCTCAATATGTGCCATATACTACTCTCAGTGCCTTATAACACAAACATTTCTGTGTCATTATGCCCATTTTAAAGGTAAGAAAGCAGACAAGGGAGGTTAAAAATATGCCCAAAATAACAACCAGTGAGTAATAGAGCTGGGATTTGAACTAGCCTGTGTAAGTTCAGCCCCTGTGTAGTACATTACTCTGGCATCCTTTTTTTTTAATCACTGACATTACTAGGGTATCAATTATGTCCTGGCTTTGTGCTGTTCAAGTTAAACGAGCAGTCGGATTATAATGATCACATCACAACCACCTTGTAATAGAGGAAGTATTTTAATTTTCATGCCTCAGACAAAAGAAATTAAGTTTTAGAAATTAAGATTAACTTTTCTAGTAAACGATGAAGCTTGACTTCAGAGTCTAGGTGTGGCAACTGTAGCGACTCAATGCATTTTGTTGAATAAATATGTTCAGTGATTATACCTTTAAATTACATGTTCTTTTTCAAAATGTGGTAAATATCTTCTCATGTCTTCAGTAAAGTCTGCTCATCTCAGAGAGCCAAACTCTCTTCCTTTATGATGAAATGAGATGTTAACTGATTGGCAATTGAATAATGTTTGATGACTGTTTATTATCCTCTTCTTCAGGGTATTGAAGAAGATCGATATTGTAAAATGGATCTGTAACGGTTTCATGAAAAAATATATATTTATATTTCTGAGATTTTATTACGAGAGGTATTTTGGAGCCTGTGTGTTTTGCAGTCTGCTTCAAATCACACCACAAATTTAATTCAGTAAATACTAACACAGGATGAATTATGCACAATGTATTGCTTGCTGTCTGCATAAAGGCTGAGTCTGCTTAGCTTTTACAACAGGCATCCCAGAAATACAATGCAGAACCCACCAACTGGAGAATGGATCCAGCCCAGAAGCCTCTTCCTACCGGTCTCCCAACCACGCCAGTTTCAAGAATGTTCCCTCCTCTGTAGCCTATAGAACTCCTTACCTACAGCTTTTGCTTCTGACTTAACCTTATGCTTTCTTGTTTTGTCTCTTGAACTGTTTTCTTTGACACACAACAAGGTAGCCTCCAGCATAATGGAGATCAAACTGGTTTTAATGACCCAGATATGAGCAAACATACTCATCTATTGATTTCTCTATAGGACAAGGTAACCTTAAGGGAATGCCCCAGCCCTCAGTCATCAGTTCTTGGTAATTTATATTATTGTTCTTCCATCAGAGCTTTTGGATTTGTCTGAAATAATATCTTTTCCTTTTCTTTTTCTCCATCTTATTCAGAGAGTATAAAACCATACATTTTCCCTGTTAGTTGTAATTTCTATTTGACTGTATGTATAAGAAAAAAAAAAGAGAGAGAGAGAGAAAAATATCAGTTGGTCAAATAAAGTAATAGTTTATTTTATTCCCAGTTAATGAGACGTCTGATGATAACCAGTCTAAGGTTAGTGTTTTGGTTCCAGATATTATCAGAGACCCCACATGTTTTTTAAGATTTGTAATTGCCTCTCCACAGCCCTTTGTCTTCTTCCTCATAAAATGATTTTAGGAGCTCTGGCTCTCAATCCTAGGTCTCAGGCAGAAAAAGTAAGGAGGGGAAAAGGCAGAAAGGTACATACATGCTAAGTCAGGCCTTTGAAATCTCCAGTGACTTCTTCTTAGAGCCCATTGTCCAGGATAATGTCACATGGCCAGTCTTAACTCAAAAAGAAGGTTGAGAATACACTGTTTTTAACTGGGAATATTGCTCCCTCAACAAACAAACAAACAAACAGACAAACAAGCACTATTGTGTTCAATTAAGAAGAGGAGAATGGATATTGAATATTAAATTAGATGTCGACAGTCTCTGGCTTGAATCCCTTCTGGCAAATACCTTTTTTTCTCTGTACTTTCCTTCAATTAAACCATTATGTGACTTCCCTTCTACATACAGTTTTCATGACTAAAGGAGTCAGACTCATTCAGCTCTTTCACTTATTAATGTTGTAACCTCTGGAAACTTACATTATATCTCTTTGACTATTTCCTCATCTATATAATGGGAGTGGATGTAGTGTCTGCATGTGGTAGGTTAAAAAGTTCAGCAATCTTTGACACTCCTTCCATTGAGAGACAGGGTCTATTTCTCAAGAATATGAGCTCCTACTGGAGTTTCTTAAATCATCTTGTGAAGAAGAAGACAAAGGTTATGATCTGTGGAGAGGAAAGTTCAGCTCTTGAAAAAAACATTGACTGTTTTGATCAATGGAACACATTGCAAATGGTACTCTGCCAATTTCAGATCCTGATTCCTTCTGCCTTGGGGGTTTGGGGCCCCAGACTATTATATAAGATGCTTTAATGTCCTAATAGAGATCTTGAAACTAAACAGAAAAAGAGAAGGACCAAGCTGAGCTCAGCTTTGCAGGTGTGCCTGTCAAGGCAACACACACATTAGTAAATTTGTCTTAGATCCTCCAGACTGGCCCAGTTACTAGCCATATATTGCCAAGAGACTCTAGTCAACTTCACAAGTAGCTGAAAAAGCAGCTAGATAAACTCTGCCCAAATTCCTCATCCACAAATCGTGAGATGTTTTAAAATAGATATTGGGTTAAACTACAAAATTATGGGGGTAGTTGGATACACAGCAATACTTAAGATTCTGCCTCATATATTTGTTGTGAGGATTAAATGTAATGATGAAGGTAAAAGTTTTAATTTATGGCCTGGTACATGGTAAGTACTTTACAATATTTACCTTATATATCATCTTCTTAGAGCCCATACGCCTGCCTGTGGGAGGAGGCTCCTCATTCAATTCAGGTCTCTAATGCACACTCACCACCCCAGGACTACGTCTTCCAATTAGACATTAAGCTAATCTTTTACTTTGATTCAGCCATTTCATTACTCCTTCATTCTTCATGTACTAATTTCTTGTCCCCCTAAGATCTAAAACTCTGTCGAATGGGGCGGAGTACCAATAGCATCTGTTAGAGTAACCTTAGGCAAGTTACTGAAATGTAATTTTTCCATCTCACACATTAGGATAAAAATATACCCTCTAATAAGTGACTATGCCAAACTATGTTTATCATTTCTAATACCCCAGAGTCCTCCTCTTGTGGAATCACAGATACCAGAAAAGAAATCTGAGGAAATAGCTGGAGTTAATAGATGATAGTTAACTGAAACTCAATTATTCTATTAAAAATACCAATGATAGTCTTTCGTCCTGTCATCTTAGACATGGCAGAGATAACAGTGGGGATTAATACAATCTTAGTTTAAATTACTCAAATACTTTAATAAATGCAAAAAAAAAAAAAACATACTGAGGAAAAGGAAAAACCTTATGTAAATGATGATAATAGAAGAGCATCCCCTGCCATTTGTATCCCAGCAATTATCGGCATCATCGGTGACAGATAAGAAGAGTACTTGTATTTAAATTTAATCAATAAACACCAGATATATCATACAGGAGCACTTGAGTATATGTCTAGAAACATACTGCACGTTATAATAAAAACTATAATATTGCACTGGAGAGAACTGCTCTCTAGATAAAAAAGACCTTAAAAAAGGAATATTTAAGAATCTCTTTTCTTCCTATTTAAAAACACCCATGGTTTCCCATCATTTTACGGATAAATTAAAACAAAGAAACAAACAATCCTGATTTTTTAGAACATGTACTTGCCTGTTTTTCCTATTCCACTTCCACTGCCTTAGTTCCTGGTTTTGAAGAATTAAGCCTTTGCAAAGGGATGCCCTACACAGAAAGATATCGTAAAACAGCGATCTGGGAGGTACAGAGGTCCTCATCTGTCAAGTTTTCTTTTTGGCCTGAATCTCAAAGAAATTATTTCTTTTCTTTCCACTTTCAGATTTATTTTTTTGTAAAAGTGCCTTCATATAGCTTCTAAATATTAGTTAGTATTCCGTGCTAAGAAATGTGTGTGCAAATATATAATATGTGCATACTCTTACACACACACACACACACAATTAGTAATCAAAACAATCCTGATGGATAGTAATGATTATTCCTGTTTTACAGATAAGAAAGTTGAGGTCCACAAAAAATGAGGAACTTGGGTTTCTACCAAACGGTTGTTGAACTAAACATCAGACTCCGTCCACTGGATGCCAGAACTCATGCTCTCACATTGTACTCTCCTGCCTCTATAACCTGAGCAAGTTCCACTGCAGTCAGCTACTCAGATGAGGATGGTGAAGATATTTGTCCATGAGCTGAAAGACAACAGTTCAAAATCTGAATTCAGTGCTTTTCAACATTACTGATATTAAAATGCAAATGGCAATTGCTAATAACTTAGATGTAGCTGGGAGAATTCTAGAACTTCCAGGAGCAGACCCTAAGGAAAGATATATATTCCATATCTCATTTATATATCAGAGACAATGTTTCTGATTGACATCCAGTTGACTAAGAGCTGCTTTGGAACTGGAATCCCCACTCTACTAGTCATGGCTCCCCAGAGAAGCAGAATCCAGAGGAGAGATGATGGATAGATAGATAAATAGATGATAGATAGAGCAAAAGAGATTTGTTATAAGCAATTGGATCATGTGATTATGGAAGTTGAAAAGTCTCAAGATCCGCATTCAGCAAGCAGAAAGCCCAAGAGAGCCAATGGTATTGTTACAGTCCCAAGGCTAGCAGGCTCCAGACACAAGAGCTGAAGTTTCAGTCCCAGTGGAAGACCAGAAAAGATCTGTGTACCAGCTCACAGTCAGTCAAGAGAAGTTCCCTACTACTCTGCCTTTTTGTTCTGTTCAGGCCTTCAACTGACTGACTGAGGCCCACCTACCTTAGGGATTGTGATTCGCTTGACTCAGTCCACTGAATCAAATGTTAGTCTCAACCAGAAACACCTCACAGACATACCCAGAACAATGTTTGACCAAATGTCTGGGCACTCTGCATGCCAGTCAAGCTGACACATAAAATTAACCATTGCATTCACTTTGTACGTAGGTCAACACATCTTCAAGCCCCGCTTGACTGAAATTTTCTTTCCCCAACTTCACATAGGAAAATCATTGTCTTTTTAAAGCTTATCAAAACTTCATAATGAGTCAATTACAAGGGTACAGGATGGATTTAAGTGGCACACAAGGAAGCTTTTTGGTCATAGAAAAGATACTGTCATGACCTTCTGATAGGACCAGATGGGATGAGTCCTCAGCAAGCTTCAGAAACAGACTTTATCACAGAGCACAGGGCAACAGATGAGTCTCAGTCTTATTCATTATCTCAGATCTTTAGATATCTTTTTTCTTTCCCCTTTTAAAGTCTGTGGCATGTCCAATACCTTGAGTCCAAAATTTTTTAATCTACTTCTTCTAAAGTAAAATTAAAACATTTGTGTAATTTGTACCTAAAGTACCATGAAGTAGGATATTTATCCAAGAGTTTTAAGAATTCTCAAAGTGCTTACATAGCAGAATCCAGACTATAGTGAAGTCAGTGGCTTGTGACTTCAAATTCCATATTATTTCTACTATGTCAAAAGAAAATAGTAAAAAGAAAAGAAGTGAAGAGTAGCCAGAATGGCCACATGCAGAAGTAATGATATAGTTCACATGAGAACAAGAGGTCACTTACAGTTGTCAAGCACATATGTAAAAGGAACAGAGTCAATGAAAGAAGCACTGGCATGATACACCAGGTGTAAAGTATACAGGTAAGAATCATGCTGTCCAGTGTGTAGGGAGGGAGAGCTTGTAACTCCATAGGCTAAAAATGTAAAATACTAAAAAATATTCAAACATTGACTTAAATGTAATTTTTGAACACATATCAATATTTTAATTCACAATAGCATGAAACTCAGTTTCTTTTTTCAGATATTAACAAAGATTTTACAGCCCAATAATTCATCAGTTTGGGTCAGTAAAACTGGCTTTCAGTTTCTCTTGTTTTGTTTTGTTAATAGTATTAAAAATATCATTGGAATCTGCTTTGGAATTAGAATTTTCAAAGCCAAAGTTAATAAAATTTTCATATATCACAAAATTAACTAATGTTCAATATTAGGACCAACTTCAAAGGTCATGTGGCAGCCCCTGACATTTCAAAGAGGATGAATTTGCAGCCAGAGATGTTAAGCAGCTCCTCAGTCGCATAGCTCCTACAAGCAAAAATACTTTCCTGTCTCCAATCCTACCACTTGTTCCAAGTCCGGTTTCTACAAAATCTCCTTGAACCACACATTACAGGGGATCCTTGGAATGTACTCAGGGATTGTTCTTATCCTAAGATTTTGATATTTGAGGCTTAGGAGGGTAAAGAATGGCAGCATGTTTGCATGTTCAGAGATGCACACAGGGACAGTCTTCAAAAGAATAAATGCATCAAGAGGGTCTCTCTAAAGACCTCTTTGTATGGCAGAGAGTGACCAATGTGCAGGACACAGGTTACAGTGCAGGATTTCCTGAATGGCCCCACTGGGCTAAGCTTTGGTTGTGATGGCTTTCCAAAGGCAGCAGTTTTCCTCGTAGATATATACTTAAGATAATTGAAAAGAAGTATTTAAATGAATACATGTGCATGCATGTTCATAGCAGCACTAGTCACAATAGTAAAAGGCGGAAACAGCAATAACATTAACAGATGAATGGATAAACAAAAGTTGTATATCCATATAATGGAATGGTACTCAATCATAAAAAGAAATGAAGTGCTGATTTATGCTACAATGTTCCTAAGCCTCAAAAATTATGCTGAGTGAAAAACACCAGACACAAAAGATCACAAATCACAGTATTCCATTAATATAAAATATTATGAATAGACAAACCAATAAAAACAAACAAACAAAAAAGACTGATAGTTGCCAAGAGCAAGGGGAGAGGGTGTAGGGAGTGACTGCTTATAGGGTACAGGGTGCCCTTTGTGGGTAATATTTGAAACTAGATAGAAGTAATAGTTGCACTGCATTGTGGTTGTACTAAATATCATAAAACTGTCCACATTAAAATGATTAATTTTATATTATATGAATATTATTTCAATTTAAAAAAATGAAAACAAAAGGATATGGTATGATGGACTATTGCATCAACTTGGCTAGGCTATATTCTCCCACTATTCAATCAAATAATGATCCAGGTATTGCTGTGAAGGTATTTTGTAGCTAGACCAAAATCCATAATCAGTTGACTGATTATCCCAGATAATCTGTGTGGTTTTGATTCAATCAACTGTAAGGATTTAAGTGTAGAATTGGCTCTTCAGACTTAACTGGGCTTCACTGGTTGACTATGACTGACGCAAATGAGTTCTACGTTAGGAAGGTTTGGCATACAAAACTGTTTTGTTCTTTCTCAGCCAATTCTGTGCCAATCCCCTCACAAATGTAGAAATCTTAAAGAAAGAGAAAATATTTCAATCCTGTACTTCGGAACTTAATTACCCATAACTTTTGAATAAATTGGTAAATAATTATGATGATACCATGGGATTATTGCAGTTTGGTGAGGGAAATGCCTACAGGTGAGCCAAGGATGCTCAAAAAAAAAAAAAAAAAAGAAATAAAGGGATGTTTCCCAGCAGGTAATGAGACTGACCAGCTCTCTTTTCCAGCATGACTTTCAGAAGCTCCTACCCTTCAAAGACTGGAAAGAACATTCCTAGAAAATATGCCTATTCCAAGAACAACCCTTTGATAAAGTGAGAGTTTCTCTAATTAATGCCCAGCCATCCTTTAGTGTAGCTCCCTATCAATGCATCCTAGTCATCATTATTTTACATGGGAGATAGCCCAGGATCTTCAGAAGTCTAAGGGAGTCCTCTAATAGGAATGAGAGATATCAAAAGATATAACAGAGAAAAGGCAACTTGGGGAAAACAACCGTGCAGAAAGAGATAAAACACACATACAGACCATTAATATACTCAGAATAAGAAAAGATAATTTAACCTTGAAACCCCAAATTAATCTCAAAGAGCTAAGCTGGTTCCTATGTATACAAATGCCCATTCATATCTCAGAAGAATCACTCTACCAATACATGTAGCCAAGTTCCTGCCTCCACAGGTCTCAAGATAATGTGAGCTATTGCTGGCATGAAAGATATACATGAGATTTCCTGTTTAGAGATCTAGTGAAGCTGATGTGATATGCATATGACACCCATGTATTTGCATCATGCCTCTCGAATGGAGAAACCACTGCTCAGCATAGCTGGTAATGATGTGTTCATAATAAAAGGCTGGGCCCACAACTCAGGACCAGTATCTTAGTTATAGATGGTTTTACTTTTGATTTCTCCTGTCTCTGGCCTCTTAATTCCCATATAAACCAATTTCCATGAGTTAGAGATCAGTTGCTCTGTAATCACTGCTTGTGTGCAATTTTATGTCTCCACCCAGCCCATTGGATTTTTAGGATAGAAACAATCTCACATTTTTCTCCAGTCATCTCAGGACATCTAGTTGCTGTAATCTGCACCCCAGCAGGGGTTCGGTAAGTGTTATTTGGTAGGCTGATTGGTCCATTCTCTGTTTCCTCAGCCTCACCTGGGTAAATCTACAGCACATTTGCTGAAATGGCAGCAGCTGGGCTGAGCTATGACTGTGAAAAATGTGAGATCCAATTGTTCATTTGGCATTCAACCCCTGGATTCAGTTCCATTAAACTATTCAAAAGCCCTAAACTAAGTGTGGTTTAGAGTGACTGACTGCCCAATATTGCTGAGCATTGTTTCAGTTTCAATGCTGATAACCTCACATTCCTGGAAATCCCTCATTTTTTGGCAGACCAGAATGGTTGTTCATCACAGTATGAATTATAAAATGAGGAATATGAACACAGGCATTTTCCTCCTGAATTGAAAATAGGTATTCTATTTGTAATACACTAATCCAAAGAACCATATTGTAAATATATTTGGAAAACAGACAGAGCACAAAAACTTGTGCTTCTAGGTGAGATGATAACATGAATAACAAAAAGTCCCTGCCTTCAAAGACCACAGTCTTTCCCAGGGAAACAGTTATATGCACAGAGAGAAATACAAGTCAGGGAATTTTAAGTGTGGAGGAGGAATTGTAAGCCCCTTGTAACAGCTGACTAATGTGGAAATCACCCCTGTAAAGGTTCTGAACTGGACTCTCTGCAGCATGATTTGGTCTGTGGCTCTCCTACCTTTCCTGATGATAGGGATTTCACAACTCCAGAAGCAGTTGAACGAGCCTCGAGTGTGGCTTAAAGCAGTGGTCCCCAACCTTTTTGACACCAGGGACCAGTGCTCCTGTGAACATCTAATGCCTGATGATCTGAGGTGGAGCTGAAGTGGTGACCCTAGTGCTGGGGAATGGCTGCAAATACAGATGAAGCTTCACTTGCTCTACCGTAGCTTGCCTCCTGCTGTGTGGCCCAGTTCCCAACAGGGGCACAGATTTGTACAGGTCCTTGGCCTGGGGTTTGGGGACCTCTGGCTGAAAGGAGGAGTGTAAAGTATCAGCTTTATAATGCACTGTAATATGAGCTCCGAGTTAGTAAACATGGATTCAGGCTTGACTGGAATTGCTTGATTTCCCTTTGCAATCACTGCACAAAAGTACAAGTTTTCTCCTAATCTCATGTGCTCTCTTTTCCAGTCTACCTTACATTCCTATCCATCTACCCAGTGACTTACCGAAATCTTCCAATTCCTACAGCATAACCTTCACCTGCAATAATTCCTCAGTCCCATTGCTATGCTCCTGGTCCAGACTTATGTCCTTTCCTGCCTGCAGGAGAGATATTAGCATAACCTCCACACCAGCCTCTTTCCATTCTACCTGTTACCCACGAAAGAGACAACAGTAGCTCTGACTATGAGAGTTCTCATCAATGGCTTCTCCCATCTTCATAACAAAGTCTGGACTCCTTTGTAGAGCACTGGAGGTCCTCTGTAATATGTTATCAACTGAATTTTCCTTATTCCTCTCTATACCCCTGCATGAATGAGACCCTCTGAAGATGAAGTATTTACTGTTCCTATCACACTCTTCGCCTTCATACTGTTGCATTTGGTTCACATGATTCTTTCTTCCCAGAATGTTCTCTATTTGTTGAAACCAAACCTGTGTTCAAGACTAAAGTCAAAAGGATCTCCTCCATGACACTATTCGGGATCATCTCCGCTAAAATGATCTCTCCCTAAGTCTGCATAACACTTATCAAAATTATTTGTATTGCAATTATTTAATGTCTTATCTCCATGGATATGCATTATATCACTTTGGGAACAAGGATCCCTAGGCTATAACTTTTAAAAATTTTCTCAGTTTCACTTAATATCTCGCTTTGTGTATAATAGGTACTCAAAGAATATATACTGAATAAATTCTCCATGAATAGTGTTAGGGAAGAAAATTCTTAATTCTAAACATTTCTATAATATTAATATTTTAAGAGAAGTATGGCCTATGAAAAACTTATATTCTATAGAAGAATTTTATAAAATGTAAGAAAACAAATGGGAAAGGTAAAACATATATCCAAGTTTTGGGGCAGATTAGAATAGGCAGTAATTCATTTCAAGAGATGAACTCAAAAGAGAAATGTTCTAGGTAGAATGATTTCTTTATCCTTCCCACCGGAAAGCAGGCAATGTGAATCTTTGTCACGCAAAAGGTAGAGAACATTAGTCTATAAGCTACAGGTGTCAAGTCCTGACACTGAACACTGGCAGTAATCCTGAGGCAGCGAAATGGAAAGTCCAGGGATTCAAATGAGTAAGCAAGAGCCACACGACCCTCTCTCTGCCTTAATTTCCTCTCTTTCTCCATGAGAAAGCATCGAGAATTTCAATCTGTGCTTGTCTCACTCATTTCTTTCAGCTTCTGACCAATTAGGTTCCTCCACCCCATCAAGGTTAAGGGAGACAGCAAAAAGTCTGCTGCAGTGAGTTCATTCTTCACTTCATTACCTTGCCAACACTGACATTCACAACACTGTCCCAGATCCCACGAGCAAAGGGTAAATGAATCAATAGCAGTACCATTAGCAAGGAAAAGGGATATCAGACAAAAACAAACAAACAAACAAACAAAAAAACATAGGCAGGATGGCTGTATGATCTATTAACAATAAGCTGCTGTTTTAAAATATCACTATGTACCACTCTTTACATCTTTATCTTCATAATAAAACAATAAAGCAATTATTACTACTCCTATTTTACAGATAAAGAAACTGGGGCTCAGAGAGATAAAGTTGATAGTGACATAACTAGTAAGTAACTATTATAGGATCTGAGCTCTGAAAGTCCGATTCTGAAAGTCTCATTCATTTTTCACTTTATTGCCAGGCACTACTGTGAGACAAGAAACACAATATATAGGAGCCTGGAGACACTCATCCAAGATCTAGTCATATCTAATTGTATGGCATTAAGTCCATTAAGAAAATATATCATAGAACACTATATGTCCCTGCCAATATGGTAGGCAGCAAGAAAATGAATTCATAAATAAGACTCATGTCTTTGGAACACCATGGATACCTCATGCTGAGAATGAGAGAGTGATAAAGGAGGTGGTCCACATTTTTAAAAATTATAATATATCTCTTGCTTTTAAGCTTAGTTGATCCACCAAGTATCACATTGATACAATCCATCACAGGCAGCTTTACTCCTAAGAACATACGTTTAAATAATGTCATGTAGGTTTAGCTAGATTTACCTCTTTTAAGGTGATTTCATCAGAAACAAAGAACTGACCACATTCATGCCTTCACTATTTACCAAGCAAGAACTGGAGTCAAGGCTACATAATGCCTCATCCATTCATCCTCCCTCCCCCTACCCAGCAGAAATGAAGAGTGAAATGCAAGCTTTGTAATGCAAGGATTGGGCTATTAATCTCTCTTTGCTTTGCAAACCCCTCCCTCACATCTGAAAAGCCGTTAGAGGTCAAATGTCATTCTCAAACAAAAAGAAGCTGCTTTAGATGGGGTGGCTTCTTTTGTTATGATCATCATTGTTATTGCATATATTTATTGGGCTTTTATTATATATCAAACTTTTTGCCAGCCACTTTATTTTTACTATCTCCTAATAATTCAAATAATAGCAGGCATTATTATAATATATACCTGCGTTCCAATTGAGAAAAGTGAACCTCAGTGAATTAAGTAATTTGTCCAGGTCAATTAGTTATTATTTGAACCCAGGGCCAATTCAAATAGTAATAAATATGCTATTAACCCTCCATCATTAAAGCCTAGCCCTACACTCTACTCAAGTACATCACAGCTGAGAACACAAGGTTTTAATTCAGGAGCCCTCAATAGAAGAAAAGAGTGCACATTATCTGGAACATGTCATGTTACTCCTTAAAAAACAAAATATGGCAGTACTATTGGGAGTGTGAAATCCAGACTCACAATGGTTAACTCTAAACACCAAATCTACCACTTACTAGTTTTCTGATGTTGGACAAGTTACTTAACTTCTATGACTCAGTTTCCTTATGTATAAAACTTCTATGACTCAGTTTCCTTATGTATTAACCTTTCTGGGCTGTTGTGAGGAAAATGAGTTAACACAACTTAGAATTAGTACAGAGCAGTATATTATTAAATAATAATACTATGTATAAGCAGCGCTTATTATACTATTAATAAGCTATAAATACTATGCTAGTATTATTATTTGATTAATTAGTAAAGCCTAATATTTAACATAACCTAAAAGAGACACTCCAAAACCTGAAAAAAAACAAAAACAAAAATACAAAAAACTTTAATACTCTTGACCTCACCTTAATAATTTTCAGTAGAAATAAGTAAATTTTAAATTAAGCCAGTCTTTAGAACAGGGATACTTTGTTCATTTATTTGTTTGTTTTTGGTATATATATGGCCTAGCTCAGTGTATGGTCCACAATGATGCTCCTTAATGGTTCACAGTAATGTTCATTAATTTTTGTATGATGAGAGCTAATTTGAACTTTTTATCAATAACAGTAGTGTTGTGGCTTTTGATAGACCACACACACACACACACACACACACACACACACACACAAATAATCCTTAGCTAACAGCCAGGCAAAGACAAGCAAAGCCGGGTATTTCCTTGGAAGGCCACCTCTCTTTGAAATAGATTAGTAACAGCTCCTCACAGCTGAGGACAATTCTTTTTGGAAACAACACATCATAGCTAACTTTGCTTCATTCCTTTATTATCCACTATCCTTGGCAGAGCAGGCAAGTGATTATATTGAATGAGTACCTCAAGGACATGCTGCTTAAAAAGTGCTTTTGGTTTACAAAAACAGACTTGACTTTTACAGAGTAGCACAGAGCATGGAGTAGGTCTGGGCTCCTATCATGAAGTGATTCATTTAAAATATAAAATAAAATCACATTTTAAATCAGAAGATAACACACAGTTCTGTTACATAAGATGAAACTAAACCATCTATTGAATTTCTCCATGGGGAGAAATGCAGTTCATTATTTTTAAAAGAAACAGTAACAAATCCCATATAATCCAGTTGCAATTCAAAGTCGCTTATCTTCAAAGCAGAAAAGTACAAGATGTGTGCATGTAGAAAGTTGGGACGATTACTGAAACTAGCATTTTGAAGATGCTTTAAATACATCATCCATTTCATGAGTAGGTCAGATTAGATTAATGACAATAAAATATTTTATTACTCAGAGAAATAGTTTAATTTAGAAAATTCTGGACATAATATGAGAAAATTAAATTATTAAAATTTGAGTCAGAAAGGGGCTGTGGTTTGGAAATATTTTTATTTACTAAGGAACTAGAAATGATAATAAACAAGACAAAACATTAAGAAACCTATGCATTCAAAATGAAATAATTCTTCGGAGGAGTCTCAAGGGAAGCTATAAACTTGTTCCAAGAAGATAACATGCATTTCTTAAAAGAGCATCTTTCAACTATTATTTGTTCAGTTGCAACACAGTTGGACTATTGACATACACAAGCACATACAGTCCCAAAATTACACACAGTTCCTAG
>NW_011888868.1:3014112-3017585 GCF_000151845.1 Pteropus vampyrus
TTAGAGCCTTCAACCCTCCAGAGCCATAGCTGGGTGTATAATCCAGTTATGGCCATTAAGTGTATTCCAATCTCTTGGACATTGTCATCATATGAGATTATCACTTGACACAAACTTGTCCTTCGAGATTCAATCCAGTACTTTTTTCTAGAAATTTTAGAAACAAGGGGCTTTCTTTCCAACAGGGTTGCTAAAATGGAAGTATTTAAGCATTGAATTGCTGATTCTATCTTGCTACCATTAAAATTCTGCTTGGGAATGAATTCCTTCAGAGAGATAAGAAGAATCAGAGGTAGAACAAAAAAAACAGATTTACAAAGACTGAATCACAGTATTATTTAAGCTTCTGAACCTAGTTGTGCCTGAAGCAACCGTACACTTTGAAACTTCCATTTTCACAAACAATTATATTCTCTATTGTTGTCGCCATTTAAGCTAATATGAGCTGGACGCACCCTGGAAAGAACTTTACTTGACAATTACTCATGCTCAAATCTTCAAGACTCACCAGGTTCAGAACTGTCCATTTAGAGTACATCTGAGTGCCTCTTTGGAAGCTACCTTGAAGTCACTTCATTAAAACAATTACAATGACAAAGATAGTTCGTGCTTATGTTCCCACGCCTTTAATTTATTGAGTATGTGCTAAGTACCAAATATTCTGCATATAGTGTCTCATGAAATACGTATATATCTCTGTGATTTAACTGAATTAAATTTTATCTTCCTCATTTTACTGACAAGGTACTACAGACAGATTAGAAAACTTCACCATGGTCACACAACAGGAATTACAGGAGAGAGAGCAAACATGAGTCAGTTTGTCCCTAAAAAGCTGTACATATTTTACTCTATACTTTTGCTTCCCAGTTTAATATTAACTGCACCAGATTTGAACCATAAGAAGGACCCAACTATGTACAAAAATAAATTAGAGTAACAGTCTTCCAAAATGAATGTTTTGGAGTGCCCACCTTTCATTTTTATGCATAAATTCTGCTGTGCTTTCTAAAAATGGCAACCATAATTCATTTTTTTACAAGATGTTTGAGAATTGATTTAACATGAAAACACTTAGGGTATTCATCCAACAATGCTCTGATATTGCAGAAGACACAGTAGGCTTCCAGTTCAAAACTGAAGGATTTGGGAGAAGTGAAGATCCCTGTTTTATGGAGGCAGTCAAAGCTCACGTCATTTTAACAGGCCAAAAAAAAAAGTGCTCACAGCTAGCCCTGCAATTTCCAGATTAGCTCAGTTTAATGCAGGCTAAAAAAAATTTTCCAATTTCTATATGGCTTCTTAGGGCCAAGTGATCTTTGAAGCTACATGAGCAATAGAGCAGAAGAATAATGTCTCTGCCAGATGTGAGCTTTTACGTATCAAACTGGCAGGTTTGCAGGAAGTTAATAAGTTGCTGGATGCATAAAGAAATAATTCTGCAAGCATGTCCTGAGTGCAAATTTCATTTCAATATCTATTCAGAATCTCATAGCTAAAGTTTAAAAGCAGTACTACCATTCCTTTCTACCTAGCCCTTAACATGTTTCCATGTTTTAAAAAGTAACTACTTCATTAATCTGCAGTACAGTAAGAAGTATCCTCTCAGGAAGAAAATAATAAAAAGAAGATTCTTAATTCCTAGTTGCATGAAAAATTTTTATTTTACAATCAAACTTAACGATATATTCTTTCAAACTTATTCAATTCAAACTTAACGGTATAGTAAATTAGGGGAAACTAGGACCAGAAAAAAATAAAATAAAGCCAAAAAAGATATAGTTTCTTTTAGAAGTTTCAAGCTTTAAGTTTTTTTAAAATTTCTAAGTCTATCTGAGTGTCTATGATCTTATACCAGGGCCAAATTAGACAGAGACTAAAAAACACGCAGTAAAGATATACTGTTTGAATGTAAGATAAGCCCTTCTATGTTTTCTAAAGAATTAAGTAATTTTCCCAAAATGAGTGATGCTGTCTAAAATATGCACTCTCTCTCTTTTTTCTTTTTAATGTTAGTTTCTCTTATGCCCATTGATGCAATAGACTAGATCAAGACATCTTTCTTAAAAGTTGAGGAATGTCAATAAACAAAGGAATAAACCTAACAACATTCCAGGACTTACCTAATAGGTGAATGCCCACAATGCAATTTTAATGTGAATGGTGATGTCTGCTATTTTCATAGACCCATCTCTACAGCACAGGAATTCTCAGGAAAGAGACTTTTATTCACCATGGTATGTATGTAGCACATACCACATTACTCTAAATCACTAGCCTCTAAAATGGCAGATTTGCCTTTCTTTTCACAGAAAAAAAAATGAATAACTTGTTCTCGCTTTACAGTAGAATTCTATTAGTGGTACTGAAGAAAACTGGGACAATGGATTGATCAAACTTGTTCACCCTTGGTATCTACTATGAAAAATGCCTGTATATCCTTGCTTTAAAGTGAAAATGTCCAATGGAGTAGTAGTAGACTTTTTTCTAAATTTGTGGAGTGACACTGCATTTGTCATTAATACTACTTATCCACTTCTGCACCAGTTCTTCCTGTATCCTCTGTCCTTATCCATATTCTTTTTGATGCATAAGGCTACTTTGAAAGGGTCCCCAGAGTTAGTATTCCTCCATAAAAATGAACCTGGTGCTCATATCATCTCCTCTCACCTCCAGCTACAGACATTTCATAGACCAGAAGGGTTGAGGTTGATTGCAGGTCCACATGCTCTTGTTAGTATAACAGCGGCTTGGATGGGAAGAAAGTCCAGCAGACAGGAGTCTCCTCCCTTCAGCACTATAAAGACATTTTGGGGGTACTCTCCCTCAACTTTAACCAAGTTCTTCCTAGCTTTCCTCACAAAAAATCCAAAACAGAATATCGAGGTTCCTCTCAAAAATTTAGTACCTTGCTTTAAAGTTTTGTTCTTTCAGTCTCATGTATTATGCATTTAACTCAGAAAGGCCACAGGAGTGTCACATACAGTGCCAAGATCCATGGAGGAGAAAAAAAAAATTAAACAAGAGGATGTTTCTAGAGCTGTTACACAAAGCAGATGCCATGAGTAAAGCCTGGATGTTGGGGTCATATAGACCTACTTATCTCTCTTCTTACAATTTGATTTGGTTGAAATGAGGGTTAAATGATTCAAGGTATACTACTTAAGTAGTAGAGGACATAAAATAAACTACCCCCAAAAGTAATTCTGCCTTGTTAAAACCAACAAAGATATTTTAATGTCTTGCTAAGCTTTAGAAAACAAAGAGGAATCCCAAGTTTTGGGGGAATTTTTTGGAGAGACAGGATAAAACCAAGGCAGTGAGCCATACACCAATGTTAGATTTATCAAGGGAAAATATCTGAACCATCTTGAAGAAGAATAGGAATCCAAGCACTGAGCCCTTGCCAAGTAAAGATGTTGAACCTGAGACTCCTACATTAAGCTTTCATGAAAAGTAGACTATGAGTGTGT
>NW_011888868.1:3017876-3041460 GCF_000151845.1 Pteropus vampyrus
TGTGTATGTATATGTAACATCATCTAATAGCAAAGGAATAAGCATAAAACCTGCTAACTTCTGACGTGACTCTGAATTGGAAAAAAGGCACAAAAATAATAATAAAATGATAGTTACGATATTAATAGTGAGACTATTCCACTAAGACTTCAGCCAGAGGTTTGCTCTTATATAGGGCTCAAATTTATACTTAATGTCTGTTTAGAAAAAATACGAACTGAGAAATCAAAATAATCCTCAATTGGTAGTACCTCTTGGCACCTGGCAGAAATAAGCACAAATCTCGTCTGGAAAAAAGTTTCCCAATTGCTGGTCATCAAGCTCTCTCAAAATAATTTCAAAAAATTATGAGTACACACACACACACACACACACACACACACACACACACACACAGAGCATAAGAGAATAAACCACTATAATAAAGAGTTAGAAAAAAAAACAGATTTAGAATATTTCATACTTCTGATATTGGGATAATCAGAGACAAAATGCTCAATAACTATTAATAGAATACTTTAAAGATGTAAAAAGATAGAAATAACAACAACAACAACAAAGAATGGGAACAATAGACTGCCTTATTTAACAAGCATACTTGAAAAAGAACAAAATACTTTAAAAATTAAAAAAATATGTAATCAATGAAAAATGACTCATCGAATAGATTTAACGAAATATTAAGTATATATGAAGAGAAAATTTGTAAATTTAAAGATAAACCCAAAAAATTGCCCATAAAGAATAAAGCATTATAGAACTATAGTAAGAGACTAAGGGACTCAAGTATAAAGTTAGAAAGTCTAAGATTTATCTATTATAGATCTAAAGTAATTGAATAGAAAAAATAAGAAAGAATCATTGTTTGATATACCGAGGATCTGTGAGAATGAATGAATAGAAAGATATAAAAATACATATGAACTGGATACGTAGACAAAGGAATTAATAAATAATACAGGAAACATAAAAGTATCAAATTAGATACTTAAAAAGAGATCTACAATTAGACACATGGCCATAAAACTATAAAACATTGAATTAAAAGAAATGACCTTAAAAGTAGCTTGTGAGTGTTAGGGGTGAGGTGGGTAAGAGCATTTTCAAAGACAAGACAGACTGACAGTCAGCTTTTCAACATCCTCAGCGGAAGAAAGGATAGAAGAAAACAGTGACATACAGGTGTTGGGTTCAAAACTGTCTCTACAGCATCAGAAGGACCCTGTCTTGTAGCATTTCTGACTAACATGGAGTAAACATTCCTAGCATGGCAACTTTCAAACCACCATTGTGATGTTACTTAATGCAGAATTAGACAGAGATGTATATAATAGGTACTTTTGAGGCAGTGTGAGCTCACTCCATCATATACCTGAATAGTTCTTTTAAGATCTGAGGAAAAAATATCCTTCAATACTGAATTGTACATCTAATAATATTATCTTCTAAGAACAAAGGTGAAATAAAGACTTTGTTTTAGATAAAAGGTGCCTGACAAAAAAAAAAAAATTCAAAATAATTTATTACAGAAACAAAGAAATTAAACCTGGTAAGTAGAAATTTCTGAAATATAGGAAGGAATGAGGAACAAGTAAATTAGTGATGGCATTGATAAATCAAAAATAACAGTGGCAGCATAAAATGTTTGTTAATAATAAGAGGTAATGGAATAAGAAATAAACATAAAATTCAGTCTAGAAGTTGGTCACCTGATTGGCTCATTCGACTGCCATTTTGGTAACTGAAATGGATAATTTTAGATCTGACTGCAGCTAGGTCTCTGGATGCACATTATGTTCTGGAAATCAGAATACCTAATTTATGAATTGGGGAGATTATACTGAGGCCAGAGTCATTGTCCTGCTTTTTCAGCTCTCTCCAGGCCAGAAAAATTACAGTAACACGAAATGTCCTCTGCTACCATTTTTTTAGAGATCTTCTTCTCCTCTTGGGAATTGACATGCAGTACTGGGGTCACAGCAGCCTATGAGATCCTGTCTAGCACCAGTGACATCAGCTCTTTATTAATCAGCTCAAAATTGCTTGGATAGCCATTCTGAAAAACTAACAAGAATCTACACCATAAGTGCTGCCACAGTTTTGCAAGCAACTCATTTCCAGTGTTCAATCCATCCTTTTTTAAAATGCCTCCAGTAATTGTATCCTGCACTACACTATGATTGAGAGAGTAAAAAGAACAAGATAGAACCACAGGAAAAATTACATAGCAGATAAGGAGGCAGAAGTAAATTCTATCTTATAAGTAACACAAAAATGTAAAAGGACATACTTTGCCAATTTGTAAAATGAGAAGAGAAGATTGGATAAATCATAAAATCCAGCTGTATGCTTTTCATAAGATCATACATGATACTTAAAGGAAAATAACTGTTAACATATTTAGAAAAAAGATAGACCAGATAAATACTAACTAAAGTAAAATTGAGTTGCTATATTAATAAGATATAAAATAGATTTGAGCGCAAAGATAGTTTAAAAAAAATCACTTCAGTATGAAAAAAATGTTCATCGAGAAAGTTTCAATCTTCCATGCACCTACTAAATACATCCATCATATATAAAATGAAAACTTATTAAATTTCCCATAGAAAAAAAGAAAATCCACTATTATAGTAATAGACTTCCATTCTCTTTTAATTATTGATGAATTAGTAAAGAAATTTTGAATTTGAGCAATCTAATAATTGGGTTTTTCAAATTTTTAATGTCTTTAGGTAAAAATTAAGTAAATTTAAGTAAAATAAAATTAAACTTTCTAAATTGCTTGATTAGAAATTGAGTAAAAATATTACTTACTTTCTTTGTTAATTTTTCTTATTTGAGCTTCCATAATATAGATACAAATATCAGCTTCCAGCTCGACCAAACATACATCTTAGCTTCTATACCAGAAATCTTTGTTTTATATCTTGGATATTATGGGAGTAGAAAGCTCCAGCTCTGAGTCACTAAATATCCTGATGAAAGTTGCTTATTTATTTATTTTTTTTATTTTAGCAAGGCCCATTGGAAAGGTGAGGACTAGAATACAAACCTGTGACTTTACCCAAGGTGAGTGACCTTATAGCCTTGAACTCCACTTCTGGGGAGAAGTTATAACTGAGTCGAAGTTGATGATCCATCTGTAGAAAAAAAAGAAGATAAAGGTACATCAGTGAAGTCAGTATGTAAAGGGCATAACACATTCAGGTCTGGAAATAACTTGGAAGCACATAGAGCAGATTCTCTTTGGAGAGAGGAGAAATGCCTTGCTAATTCTCCACAATGAAGATAAAATATCCTTTTCTTTCCTCTTGGTTTCTCCCTGGGAAATTCTGTACAGCTTTTGACAGGTATTAATCTCCCCACTGAGATTTTCTCACCAAATTCCTTGATGCAAACAAACAAACAAATAAAGCATTCTTAGGGACCTGCTGGGTAGGATTAACTTTAAAGGAAGAATAGACACTCTTTCCCATTTCTCCCCGCTCCTCTCCACTTTTGTCCTTAGAGCCACCACTGTCCATTTCTCTCCATTAATTCTGAACTTGTGTCATTCAGACGTGGACACTGGGGGATTTTCCTGGCAAATATTTCAGTCTGTCAAGAGTTTGACCCTGGAGAGGAAAGGCTAGGTGAATGGTTGCTAGCGACATAAACCCTATTTCACAGGGGTAAGCAAAAACAACCACTGGGATTCTTCAAGAATTTGTTACTAGAATCTTTTAGGGAACACTCCTTGCCTCACCACTACTAATTCCAGTTTGATCTCTTTGTTATCTTCCTCCTCTTTCCAAGGTAGTATTTCCCATCCATCCCACTTTTTTCAGTCTAGTCCAATCCTACCAGATTCTTCCAGACTCTACTCCTAATATTCATATGGTGTTATTCCTGAAAAATATCCTCATATCTTAAAGTAACTTTTAAGAAGATAATAAGACACCTTTAGAAATTAGCCTGGCCAGGCTCCCCTTGTGGAGCAAATGATAGGGATTAATACCCAGTTCTTCCAGCTCCAATTGCCATGACTTTCCTTCTGCACCCATTTGTCTTGCAAGAATTCTAGCTGTGAGAGAAGTCACTGGCTGTGACTTGCGGTATGTGATAATATGCTTAATTACTTTTCCACATATAAAATTAGACTATAATAATATTTGTTATTTATTGAAAGCTTGATATATGAGACACCATACTAAAGCATCTTTCAAAATGTATTCTTACAGACTGGAGAACTGATATTATACAGAGATCAACAACTTTATCAAGGACACACAGTGTCACAAAGCAGTGTCCCATTGTCATGATGTCTACCCATCATTCAATATGGTCGTTGCTTTATCATCCATTCCTCTCTAGATATTTGAGCAACTTTTAGATAATCACTGTGTGTTTTTATGTTAAATTTCTACAAAATTAATTTATCAAGTGTTTGAGTATCTCCTGTGTGCCAGACACCACTCTTCTAAGTGTTCCCAGAGTCCACCACCTCCAGGAAGCTTTTTTTGATATCTTACTTAGATTAATTGATCCTCTTCTCTCATGGCACCTTTATTCTACTTTTATTCTACTATAACCTTGCATTTAAGATGCTGTGTCATAATGATGTTCTCTCTCTCTCTCTCTCTCTCTCTTTCTCTCTCTCCTCCCACTAAACTATTGGTTCTTTGGCTCCTTGAGAATATGGACATATTATTAATATATGCTTTATGTAGTGCCCACAATAGAAACTGCCAAAATAACTCCTAACACAGGTTTGCTGAGTCCTTAAATAAATATCTTGTATTGATTTCCTTTCTATTTTGCAAGCTATGAAGAAAGAATCTGTCATACCAACAGGATGCCTCTGAGTTCCCTGGAGGCCCCACACATTTAGATACAACACAGAGTTTTGCCCCTCTTGGTCCTCATTCTCAGTCTGTGTAATGTACATGGATACAGATTGTCCTGAAAGAGTTTTCTTCCCATGCTATCTCAGAACTCTCACTTGACTCTCCTATTCTCTGAAAATGTACCTTCCAGCAAGAGACTTCTCTCCAATACTTTGTCATCCAGGTTGGAGAAGAGGCTAAAGTGAGCAGAAAATTTCTGCTCAGTGGAGAGAAGTACAAGAACTCTTAGAATTGCAAGTTAAGCTGAGATTCCCCTGGTTTCTGTCCTCATTTCTTCCCCAGGCTCCATAGGGTCACTTTTCTGTGTAAATGATTCTCTGAACTTGACATGATCATGCTCAAATGTTATACATGAAAAAACTAATTGTTTAAGTACATGAGTCATTTCTGTCCTACTGTTCTGCTTTGTGAGAACTTATCTAGTCTTTAGCACTTTAACCAGATGACTAACGGAGAGAAAGAAGTAAATGACACTTATTAGGATTTTTAGAAAAATGAGAATTTGTAGAGGTTTGTAAAGGAAGGTAGGATGACTCGAAGGAGACTTGAGGCTATTGGTGGACTACGGATAGCTGGGGGATGTGTTCCACGTATGACAGGGATAAAGGATATTTGGAAGGAGTACTGGTTTTGGTATGAGTTACCAATTAGAAAAACTTCGCAAATGCATAGGGCAAAAGCAAAAATAAATAAATAAATTAATTAATTAATTAGTTAATTAAGGGGGGTGCTACCACAAATATTTATTCTTAAAACTTCCATATGTATGATCTGGGCTAGGTCAGCATTGAAGTATTCAATGGAAAATACATTATTTTGTCAGCTTTTCTTATGTTTATTTTTTGGTTTAGTATTGTTTTTATTTTTAATTATAATTAGTGAGGTTGAAAAGGGTGAATTACCATAGTCCTTTAGGCCTTTTGGATGGCTAAGTTCATAATCTGGCCTAAAAACTTGGTTGATCTCAGATTCTTAGATGCCCCGTGGTCTCATCAAGTCATTAAATGAGATGAGAAAGGGAGGAATATGGAAGAATCCTTTTTTTGAGTAAGCCCCAGATGCCAAGCTTCATGCTTGGTTCCTTAGATATTTTCTTTCATATGACTTTTTAATGTTTTAACTTTTTTTTTAAGTTTTAAAATTATTTTTATTTTTAAATTACAGTTGACATTCAATATTATTTTATATTTGTTTCAGGTGTACAGCATAGTTATTAGACACTTATACAATTTACAAAGTGATTCCCCAATAAGTGTAGTACCCACCTGGCATCATACATCATTATTACAATATTATTGACTACATTCCTTATGCTAACTTTACACCCCTATGACTATTTTGTAACTACCAATTTGTACTTCTTAATACTTTCCTCTTTTCACCCAGTACTCCTCTATTTTTGTTTTACAGATAAGTATATTGAAGATGAGAAAGGTGAATAACTGGTCCAAGATCATATAGCATAAAGGATGGAGCAGGGATTCATACCCAGGTCTACCTCACTCTGGGGAAGCCTCTCTTGACTTTTGGATCTTCATCTCTCAAAGGAGGTAATTAATATTTGCTTTCTAAAATGCTTGGCTCTTTTTTCTTTACAGTTTTCTGTTGTGCTGGCGTTTTGCAAAATGGCTTAATCTGTTTAATGTCATAAATGCATTTTAGATAAGGGTGTTAAAGTTCATCTTCACCATCAGAGCATTTTTGTGGGCACTTGTGCCTTAAAAAACATTAACTCCTTTAAAATTCTCAAATCGTCACCAGGAGTTCTTGCTCCTGACTGCAGACTCAGCTCCCAAGTTCTCTTTCCTATCATCAGAGAGAAAATTGAGGAGGAGTAATAGCAACTCCAGGCCTTGGGAGTTGGGGAAATTAATTCAGTTATTAGGTGCTGAATGCCTTTAGCTGGCTGAATAAAGTGATGATTGCCTGCCCTCTCTCTCTAACAGGTTCTGAGTATTGCCTGAAATTCTACTCCACAGGGCCTGGGTGTGGGACTGGGCATATAGGAATAGAGTAGTCTGCCCTTTTCTGCTTTTACTGAACAGCTTGCTCTAAGTGAGGAGGAAGGAAAGAGATCTAGATGGGGTGAGGGTGAGGGGGCTGGGAGTGCCAGGGAGACAAGTGTGTTGTGTTACTGGGTCAATAAACTGATTTAAACTTTATATATATATATTGGCCTCCAGTTTTTTCTTTTCCCTTCAGTGCTTGGAAATATGTCCTCAGCCAGTGTGTGCTTTTCATTGCCTATTAATTGGTTAATGCAAATCCTTTAGAAGGAGAAAAAAATAAATATATTTTATCATTCTCTCACTGCCCTGTTTGTTATTCATTTGTGGTAAAGGAGTCATATATACAAATGCCCATCAGAATGCCTCCCAGCTGCCCCATCAAGACCTAGTCAAAACATATTGAAATGAGAATTCATCATTCCCATTCCTTTCCTCCTCCAATCTGTCCTCAATCCAAATTTTCTCCTAAGACATTTCTCTCTTATTTCAGTAATAAATGCTAGAGGTAAGCACACTAAATTATAATCACTCAGAGACTGTTTTTGTACTATATATTTAACAATTACTCTTGAACTTCCACCTGGTCAAAAAAACAAAAACAAAAAACAAATAGATAATAGTCATTCTAGACTTCTCCCATAACCCATAACCAAAAGTCACTTACTTACCCTTCAAAGACTCTGAAAATAAATGGAGTAGTGTAGAGTAGTAACAGAGAGAACAGTGATAGATGAGATCAGAGAAATAAGAGTGGGAAGGAAGCAGGAGTGCTGGATCATGGACATCCTCTTAAACTGCTGCAAGATCTTTGGCTTTGGAAAGAAGAGTACCATATCCTGACTAATCTTTTAGAATCACTCTGGCTGCTCTCTTGAGAATAAGCTTTCATGCAACAAGAAGAGAAGCAGGTAACCTTCAATTAAGAGAAGACTATAACCTGTAATAACCAAGGAAAGAATGAGGGCAGCTTGGGGCAGGATAGATCTTGATCAACAGCATGTTTCATGTGAAAAAAAGAGAGGTATCAAAGATGAAACCACATTTTCAACACTGAGCAACTGTAAGAATGAAGTTGCCATTTACTGAGGTATGGGAGGTCATGGAGCATGGGGGGTAATTTGGGGACAATTCTCAGCAACTCAGTTTTAAATATGTTGCATTCAAGATATCTAATAGCTCTCCACAAGAATATGTCAAGTAGGCAGCTGAATATATTGGTCTGGAGTTAAGGAAAAGGACTGGTCTTAGAGATATATTTGCGATTAATTAATTAGCATATACATGACATTTAAAGATGTGAAATTTGAGTGAGTGAGATTAGCCACAGAATAAGTACAGATAAAGAAGAAGAAGAAGAAGAAGAAGAAGAAGAAGAAGAAGAAGAAGAAGGAGGAGGAGGAGGAGAAGAAAGAGGAGGAGGAGGAGGAGGAGGAATAATCTGAAAATGAATCCTGGAAGGTTTCAGTTTTTAAAGTTTGGAAGGTAAAGAAGGACCAACTAAAGAAATTAGAGATGCAGAGGAAATACTGGTGAAAGCAGTGTCCTGCAAGCCAAATACGAATATGTTCCAAGAGCAAGGAGAAATGGCTGTGTCAAATGCCAGTGAGAAGACAAATAAGGGAAAGATCATTGAATTTTGCAAGATAAAACCACTGGTGTCTTGAGAAATATTATTTCACTATAGCACAAGGAAAAAATAATCAATAGTGTGGGTTTAAGAAAAAGGAAGGAAAAATTCAGAGATGAAGTATATAAACAACATATCCAAGGATCTGGGCAGTAAGTTGAAAGGGAAAATGGAGCAGTATATGAAGTCAGATAAGAGGATAAGAGAGAGGTTTCCTTCCCTGGCCCAGAGAAAGTTTTTTAGTTTTAATTAATTCGTTCATGTAATATTTGCATGTTTTATGCTTTGGAAAGCCATCCATTAGTGCTGGAAAAATATTGAAAACAGAGGTGAAGAGGATAATGCTGCAGTAGTATTTTGAATAGAGTATAAGACTGTCCTTCAAGTGATGGGTCAGACCTTAGCTAGTACCATTTACTGTTCATATTCAGCAACAAGACAAAGTACAGGGACACAGATGTGGGTAGTTGGGTAAATGCGGTGGTGAAAATATGTGGATATATAAATGTTATGTTTTTTTCACCAGAAAGGAGAAAACAAAGTCATCTGCTAAGAGTGAAGATGTGGTTGAGATTGGTGGTGGTATAAGAAGGTTTAAAATTATCACCTAAGATATCAAAAGATCCTGGATTAAAAAAAATAAGGGGTGACTGCTGGGCAAATTTAAGTGCTCACTTTAGGTCATGATTCTAAAGGAGATATCAGTTCTCTATAGTGATATGTCATCACCTGCTGTCTGCTCTTTATACCAAGACCACTAGAATTTCACAGAGAGCCTACCACATACTACACTTTTCCGGACAGCTTTGCCAATAATCACACAAAACACCTGCCTGAGCACTTTCCTCTTTCTTCTCCACCTTGCCAATTCCTATTCACTTTCAAGATTCAATTTATTCCTAGCTTCACCCAGGAATTGAGTACTAATACCCACATGAGATCTGTGTCCTCTTGCATGCTTCCATTTCACCTGAGAACACTTCTGCTCTAGCCCTTGTCAGTCCCCTGGTGATTCTCTTCACCCGTGTCTTTCTCATTATGCCACAATTCAGGTGCTATCAAACAAGCAGGCATCAAAGTTGCCTGCTGCCACCCTTGCAAAAAAAGTTTCTAAGTAGATCTAATGTGAGGCCCAAGAATTTTCATTTCTAACAAGGTCCCAGGTGATGCTGATGCTAGTGGGAAAGAAGAAGCACACTTTGAGAACTACTATTCTAGCTCTTCAAAGGCTGGAGCCAAGTGTGGGCCATATGTGTCCTCAGAACTTGGCTCTACAATTGGCTTAGGGTAGAAGCGCAGAAAAGTGTTAGTCAGCATCCAAGTCATATTTGGCTGAATGAGGAGAAGAAAAATAATATACCTGAATTGTAAGCTCTCTTCCCTCTCGGTTAATCTTCAAGTGATGCATCCTTCTGTTGGCAAAGTTCTCTACCTCAATGGTGAATACATGGGATTCTTCCTTGCTCAGCTGATAGTGAACTTGTAAACTTCCTTGAAAAGCAAATATTAGAAATTAGAATTTAAAAAGGGCCGTAAAATGCAAAAGTATGATCAGATTGTATTTTAATTGATTATTACTGTTCAGTTAAATTAAAATTTAAAATTAAATTAAAAGGATAAATATTTTAATTCTTTGATCATTCTAATTTTTAAAAGATATGCTATTACTATAGCATTTGGGTCCTTATAGAAATTTCTGAATTTAGCTACAAAATTAAAGTGTGTGTATGGTGGGGTGGGGATGTTATCAAAAACCACATATCAGTTTGGAAAATAAAACCACAATCTATTTTGTAATAGGATTGTGAAAACTTTAATATTATAAAGTTGTTTTCCACTCTCTTCAACTTCTATTATTTCAATAACTTTCTTCTTAATTTCCTTCATGAAATTTCAAGAATTTATAATGTGAAATAAGATTCCAAAATAACCTAAAGTAGAGTAGAAGAAAATAATAGTCAGCCAAGAGGAGAAGTTTTATACAGCCAATCCTGGATTTCCTGGTTTGTTTTCTTCATTTGGTTCCTCCAGGCCACTTCTAATTCTAAGAATCTTGGTGTTTTCATAGTTAATTCAACCAAATAAAGTAAATCAGCATTATTATATATCAGGCATGGTGATAAATACCACATTCCTTGAGGGAATTTGTAGTTTTTTACACTGCCACTATTTGGATCATCCATACACATATCTATATTCTGTATACATTTATGCATTTTAGAATTCACTTCCATTTTATATTTTTTACTAATATCTGCCTCACAGCTATCCATTTTAGATGTCAATAACCTCAACACGGACCCCATTAAAGAATTCTGGAGCTTTCTTGGCATCCCAGTTTATGTCTAAAACACCTCAACCAAGCAAAGAAATACATAAAACAAATATTAAGAGATATAAAAGGAGAGATTGCCAGTAACAAAATAATAGTAGGGAATTTTAACACCCCACTCATATCAATGAATAGATCATTCAGACAGAAAATCAACAAAGAAACCGTGGCCTTAAGCAATGCATTAGATCATATGGACTTAACTGATACTTGCAGAATGTTACACCCCAAATCAACTGAATAGACATTCTTTTCAAGAACATATATAACATTTTCCATAAAATACACATGTTTGGCCAGAAAACAAGTCTCAGTATACCTAAGAAGATTAAAATCACATCAAGCATCTTTTTTGATCTCAACACTATGAAACTAGAAATCAATTACAAGAAGAAAACTTGAAAAAACACAAACATGGAGGACAAAGAACATGCTACTAAACAATCAATATGTTAATGGAAAAATCAAGGAAGAAACCAAAAAATATCCTGAGACAAATAAAAATGAAAACACAACAATTTAAAATATTTGGGACACAGCAAAAGTAGCTCTAAGAGGGAAATTCATAGTGATACAGGCCTACATCAAGAACAAAATTTAAAAAAAAAAATCTCAAATAAACATTCTAAACTTATAAGTAAAAAAAACACTAAAAAATGAGGAACAAACAAAGCCCAAAGTGAGTAGAAGAAAGGAAATAATAAAGATCAGAACAGAAATAAATGAAATAGAGACCAAAAACAATAGAAAAGGTCCACAAAATTAATGGCTAGTTTTTGAAAAGATAAAAAAAAAAAAAGAAAAAGATAAAACTTAATCCAACCTCATCAAGAAAAAAGAAAAGAGTGAGGGCCCAGATAAATAAAATCAGAAATAAAAGAGAAGTGACAACTGATAACACAGAAATACAAGGAATTATAAGAGAATACTATGAACAATTATATATCAAGAAATTGAACAACCTAGAAGAAATGGATATAGTCCTAGAAACATATATTCTTCCAAGACTGAGTCAAAAAGAAATAGAAAACCTGAACAGAACGATTACTAGAAAAAAATTGAATCAGTAACCAAAAATTACCAACAAACAAAAGTCCAGGACAATATGGCTTCACAAGTGAATTCTAGCAAGCATTCAAAAAAATAATTCCTATTTTTCTCAAACATTTTCCCCTTCACCAAAATGAAGAGGATGGAAATTTTCCAAACTTATTCTATGCGGCCAATGTTACCCTGATACCAAAACCAGATGAAGAAACTACAAAAAATAGAAAATTACATGCCAATATCCCTGATGTAGAGAGATGCAAAAATTCTCAAGAAAATATTAGGAAACAAAATTAAGCAATATATTTAAAAGATCATGTACTGTGATCAAGTGGGATTTATTCCAATACACAAGAATGCTTCAATATTCATGAGTCAATCAACGTGATATACCACATAAACAAAATAAAAGATAAAAATCATATCAATAGATGCAGAAAATGTGTTTGACAAAACCCAGCATCTATGAATATTAAAACTCTCTGCAAAGTAGTAATAGAAGAAACATACTTCAACATACTGAAGGCTATATATGACAGACCTGTAGCTAACATACTCTAGTGAAAAGCTAAAAGTGTTTTCCTAAAGATCAGAAATAAAACAAGGATGTACACTTTCACTACTTTTATTTAACATAAAATTAGAAGCCCTTGTTAATATTGTTAAAATGTCTGCACTATTCACAGCAGTCTACAGATTCAACAAAATACCAATGGCATTTTTCAGAGAATTAGAAAAAGTAACTTAAAATTTATATAAAACCACAAAAGACACAGAATAGACAAAAAATCTTGAGATAGAAAAACAAATTTGGAAGTGTGATACTCCTGCTTTCAAGTTATACTATAAAGTTATAGTAATCAAAACAGTATGGTATTGGCACAAAACAGATCCATACATCAATGGAACAGAATAGACAGCCCAGAATTAATCCCACACTTTTACGGTCAACTAACATATGAAAAGGAGGCAGTAATATACGATGGAGAAAATACAGTTCCTTTAATAAATGGTGTTATGAAAACTATACAGATATAAGCAAAATAAAATAAAACTAGACTGTTTTCTTATACCATATACAAAAATAAACTCAACACAGATGAAAGACTTAAATATAAAATCTGAAACCACACATAGATAGTAAACACTGACATTGCTCCTAGAAATGTACGTGTGTGTGTGTGTGTATCTTTGAACAAAGACAACAAAAAAAAAAAAAGAAAGAAAAATAGAAAGGATTACATCAAACTAAAAAGCTTTTGCACACCAAAGGAAGCCATTACCAAGGTGTAAAGGCAATTTACTGAATGAAAAAAAAAATTGCAAATGATATATCTGATAAGGGATTAATATTTAAATATATATATGAAAATTTATACGACTCAACATCAAAAGAACAAACAATCCATTTAAAAACTGGGCAGGAGACCTGAATAGATGTATATCTAAAAAAGACATACAGATGGCCAACAGACATGAAAAGATTCTCAGCATTGCTAATCATAAGGGAAATGCAAATCAAAACCACAATAATATATTACTTCATACCTGAGAGAATTATCACAAAGAAAAAAAAAAAGTATTGGCAAAAATGTGAAAAAAAAAGAAACCCTTGTGCACTGTTGGTGGAATTGTAAATTAGTGCAGCCGGTATGGAAACAGTATGGAAATTCCTCAAAAAAATTAAGAATAGAACTACTGCATAATCTAGCAATTTCATTTCTGGGTATTTATCCAAAGAAAACAAAAACAATAACTTGAAAAGATATATGCACCCCTATGTTCATTGCAGTATGCTTTACAATTCCCAATATATGTAAACAACTCACATGTCCATTGATAGATTAATGGATAAAGAAAATGTGGTACATACATAATGAAATACTACTGAGCCATAAAAAATAATGAAATCTTGTCATTACCGATAACATGGATGGACCTAGAAAGTATTATGTTAAGTGAAATAAGTTGGACAGAGAATGGCAAATATATGATCTCAGTTATGTGGGGAATCTAAGAAACAAAATTAATGTACAAAATTGAGTGGAACTGAGATACAGAGGACAAATTGATGGTTGTCAGAGGGGAGAGAGTAGGGGAGGATCAAGAAGGGGATTAAGAAGTACAAACTTCCAGTTATAAAATAAATCATAAGGATGTAATGTATAACTTAAAGAATAGAGTCAATAACACAGTAATAACCATGATGACAGATGGGTACTAGAATCATTACAGTGATCACTTTGTAAGGTATGTAAATGTTAAATCACAATGTTGTATATATGAATCTAATATAATAATATATGTGAACTACAATTAAAAAAGAATTAATTAAATCAAAAAATAAAAAACCTCAACCAGTTCTTTTAGAGTCGTACAAATATTGACTTCAATTTCTTAAGCGTTTTGATGCAACAATGCCTCCTGAAATTCTCCAATATAATATTCTGAAACTTCTCACTGACTCATTTTCACATAACACATACAAAAAAATCTCAATCCATAACTTTTAAAAATAAGTTTGACACCAATAAAGCTAACTTTCAATCTTCTCTGAGGCACAGGGTTGAAACAGAGAATGGTGTAGGGTCAGGGACAGGAGCTAATTAATTATCTTCCCCCAGAATTTTCTTCAGCTGCTTAGTCAGTGTTCTAAGAGGCAATTTTCTCCTTCCAGTGTATACTCTGGTGATTCCTCAAATTGCCATCAACTTCATCAACAGAGAATGTTGTCTTATCTTCTAGTCTTTGGGAGAACCCTGGGACCCAGATCTATGTCCTGCCCTCAGGCCCTCCTTTACCTCCACTATGTGCTTCATCTGCATGCTTCCATTTCTTCCTTTGAGTTTTTTATCCCATCTTTCCTTCTATGTTTAACAAATGGTAAATATTACAAGGTTACAGTCTCATAGACAACTGACAGAGGGAAGGTGCTGTCTATAAATCTAATAAACCAAAAAATGGATTGTTCTGACCATGAGTCCACTATAATTTATTTAAAGCACTATAATGCATTCTCTCCTATTTGGTCTCAATTTTTTTCTTTTATTACATATTAGCATTGCCACATGTGTATAATATGGACTGAGATAAGATGTTCACCATGTGGAAATTAGAAATGAAATTGATTTGAGCCCCATTTAGGGCTTTTCTAAATATGGAATAAACATACTTATAATGGAATGACCTTTTATCACCAGCAAGTACCTTATAAAAGTGTTAACAGATTCTATTAATATTGGAGCACTCGAGTTATATCTAGCCTATATTTATTATTATTTTTAAGAATTAAACAAGTAATACCACTTCACTTTATAACGTGACTTTAAAAAAGTGAGAGAGGTTATCTTCGATTACAAAGAACTATTTAAACAGAATGGTAAGGAACCTACTTCAAATCCAAGAGGAGGCAGTCCTATCTGTTAAACTTCCTTGCTGCTTTCTGGACCAAGCTGCACTCTCTTGGCCTATATCATGCTCGAATTTCTGCTTATGACTCCACTTTCATCTAGAATACATTTTGTTTTCTTTCCTGCATTTTACAAGTGAAGAAACAGAGTTACCTCAGATAAATAACTTTTCATCTTTTATAGTATGTGATGGACTCAAATTCAGAAACTAAATTCTAGCTAGTTCCAAGGAGCATGGTTTTTCCATGGGCCACAATGACCCCATGTGATTATCTAAACTCAGAAAACTCTTCCACTCCAAATTTTTTCATGAGGCTTATCCATCCTGCAAAGTTCAGGTAAGGTTATCTCTTCCAGGTAGCCCTCCCTGGCTTCTCCGAGGTGCCCTCTTCTGGTTCTATAAGCCCTGTGCTCACCTCTATCCAAACACTTATTGTCTTGTGTTGCCTATTTACTTGCCTGTCTCTCGCATAATCTGAAACTTCTCGGGCATCTTTACATATCTTATTCATTCTTAGATTCCCAGTGTCTAGTCCACAGTAAATACTCAATATATTTGAAAGGAAGGAAAGGAAGAGGAGAAGGAGGGAGGGAAGGAGAGAGAGAGGGAGGAAGAAATGAAGGTCTAAAAAATTCAGTGGGGCTTATAAATTTTTTACATCTAAGGTAATAATTTATCTGAAACAGTACAAATAAGATGGTATTTAGTCTCAATAAGCCCTGAGACCAATGACATATTCATAGTTATTGCCTCATCCTGTTGTTTATTGACCTGGACTTGGGAGAACACCTGTCTGAAAAATCCCAAGAATGGCATGCCAAAGAACTTGATACATCCTAGAGGCCCCATCTTGAATTGAGTGGTGTCTTCAAGGGTTTACCCTCCTTCCCACCTGCATATGATCTGAGGCCCAGCTGTCTCAGGGAAGTCATTCAAGTTTGGATTCTCACAAACTGCCTTGAACCTTCTGCCTCTTCTCAATGTTTAGGGTTCTATCTCTTTTTCTGTGCATCTGGATTTGCCTTACATGCCCAGTCTGGTGGTTTTTAAATTGTTTTCAATTTTTAAGAGTTTATTCAAATGAAATATATAGTAAAAGCTATTGTAGAAAACAGAAAACAGAAAATATGAAGCTGCTTGAGTTGAAGTAGGAGCAGGAGACTCTCTCTAGGCTGCCACTGCCATTGTTCCCTCCTCCACCCCTCACCCTCCAAGCTCATGCTGTCCAACAGAATTCCTTGGTCTCCCAACAGCATAGTATAAAATCCTTGCCCCTTCAAAGAGATGACTCGGTCTACTAGGATTTGGTCAGAAGGACAGCTGGACAACTTGTATCTATGGCCACAGCCCAAAGAGCTGTTCTTCTCTGCACTCTTGACCCCACACTCCAAATGTCTGGAGGTCAAATCTGACAAGCTTACCATTGGATATGGCTAGGCTTTAAGTCGATCAGTGTTAGAATGTATACACATGATTAAAGCCATGCTCCCTTGAGAGGTACTGGATCTATTTTGGACTGTTTGTTTGTTTTTTGTTTGTTTGGTTGGTTTTTGTTGTTGTTGTAGTTTGTTTGTTTGTTTGTTTTTTAAGAGCAGAAATTTGTTCTTAAGTTCTGGAGGCTAGAATTTCAAAATGTTTTCTCAAAGGCTCTAGGCTAAATGTTTTCTCAAAGGCTCCCTTCCCCTTTCCTCTTCATAGTTTCTGGTAGGCGTCTGCAATCCTTGGCATTCCTTGGTTTGTAGATGCATCAGCATTTCAGTGTCCTCCGTTATCTTCATATGGCCTTATCCCTGTGTGTCTCTGTGAAATCTATTTTCAAAGATATTCTAATACTCAACAAAAGATAACCATGTACCTTTTAGCAAGACATTTTACTATTTACATCTTGCTTGACAATCATGAGAATGATTTTCCCATTCTTCTCATAAGAATGAGAAAATTATTGACTGGAAACTCATAATTGAAAAGTATAAATAATATTTAGTTCAGTGTCTCGAAGTGAGCCATAATGTAAAAATTCATGCACCTCAGTTGTTCAAGAACATCATTTTGTTCTGTTCTGTTTTACTCGTTCTCACTTTTCCAGTCTTCCTACAGTAATCTGAATTCCATACTGCCATTAGGAGGAATATTATAACAAATATTTGGCCATGTGACTCTAGCACTTAAAAAATCTCAAGGTTCCTTAATTCTACATAATAGATTCTGACTTCTTAGCCTGATGTGTGAGGCTCTTGTTTTATCTTTCCAATTTTATCACATGCATACTGTTCATATCTTAATCACACCTGAACCCTCAACATTCTTCTGAATAATGCTCTTTCTTGCTTCCTTGCCTGTTTTTTTTCCTCAGCTGGAAATATATCTCTGACACCTTAACTGCTTGGCAAGCAGCTCCTCATTTATTAAGGAGACAAAAATAATGGTCATACTTGTCTGCTATTATATGCTTAACAGGTATTAGGCACTTAAATAGGTGCTAAAGATTTTTTTAAGTGTTTAGATTAGGTAATCGAATTTCAGAGAGGTAAAAATCTCTCTGCAAGTATAATAATAACATTCATAATGAAAGACGATTCAAATCTAGGAGTACAGACATTTAAAGTATATGCTCTTTTCACTGTACCGTGCTGCCTTCAAAGAGATAAGTGGTTGGGTAGATGAATGAGTAGATGAATAGAGAAGCAGATTTCCAGGCAAAGGGAAAGATGGATGATTTGATAGACAATGAATACATATTTTGTGGATTCAAAACAATAAACAAACACAAGGAGTGAGGCAATAAAAAAAAAGTTTCAGAGAAATAGCTTTATTGAAGGAAGGTAAAACTTACTTCACAACAACAACAAAAGTGATATGCTTATGTAGCTATACAGGTAGAAGCAGAGCAATGAGCTGAATTTTACCACACTCAAAGCAGTAGAACTGTAGGCCAGTAGAGGTGGTAAGAATTTTAGTAGACATATACCCTGCCAACCTTCTCATTTTAAAAGATGGAAAAACTAAGAACCTGCTAAATGAGTGAGACATGGAAGAGAGTAGAGAGGGAAAGAGAGAGGCCACATAGAGAAGGCTCATACTAAAGTGACAAAAATGTGTACCTTAAGGATCCCCTAAAGGACTTTAAACACTTGTGTGACTGGGCTGATCTACACGAAGTGATAGATTAAAAAAAAAATTAGCCTGGGTACCCCGAATGCAAGTTAGATCTAAAAGGAAGGCATGAAGCACCACCTGCTCTCACATCAAATGGAAAACCGATGAAAGTGTTGGACCACAGCGAACAGGAGTTCATTCTGTATTTCCTTTAAGAGACCATTGTCAGTTTTTTTGTTTTATTATTTCACTTTGAAAGGAGCTCTTCTATATGTTGAATATTGTCCATTCCCTATCAGTATATATCAATCCCGCATTCACAGTTTTCTATGTACACTTTAGTTTCTCCTACCCGGACCATCCTCACCAATTAGCTCCTCTTCCATCTTTACTGCCTCACTGAGTGACACCAACCATCCACTGGTTGCTTAGGTCAAAATCCTAAAAGTCATTCTTGCTTTGTCTATTTCTTTCACCAACACTTCCATATACATGTCATACACCTAAGTCATCAGCAGCCCGCTGGCCTCTACAAATTCTCTATCTTTGATCCTGTTTTCAGCTTAATCACTACAGCCTCATCCAGTCCATCACTATTTCTCACCTGGACCATTGTAACACATCTGAAGTAACTCTCAGATTCCAGTCATATCTCTTTTTTCCCTCACATCCATCTGTTCTCCACTCAGTAGTCAAAATAAGCTCTTTAAAGTGTAAATTTGATGTCACTGCCTATAATGTTTTAAAATGACCCTCTAAGACACTGAGAATAAAGTTAAAATTCTTTGTGATAGCCTGTAAGATCCTATATGATCTTCCCCTGTACCTCTTTGGTATCATTTCATTCCATACTTGCCTTTATTCACTAGGCTCCCACTACTATGGACCTTTTATTATGTTTCCTCATTGTACTAAGGTAGTTTCTGCTTCAGAGTCTTTACACCTGCTTTTTTTCCCCTCTCCACCTGGAATGCTCCTCTTATAGATCTTTGCTAGAAGGCCCCTCCTCATTCATGGATCAGATGTGATCCACGCAGTGATGCCTTCCATACCCTGCCCAGCTACCTCAGTACCTCCATCTAACAATGTTTACCCAGGTGTTATTCATGATTGATTAACTGCATAATGAAACCAATATCAGAATTCAGTATTTGTTATTATTAATACTACAGTCCCTCTATAATTCCAATTATCAGCACCCACTCTCTGACTACAACCTCCTCCCTTTCCGGATCCCTTCTCCTAATGCCCAGATTCTTACGATTCCTGGCATAAAGATTAATCTTACCAACTACTCAATCCTCTTTTCTCTTTTTACCCACGTCAAATTGCCTGGCTCATTCTAATGGCCATCCTCTTGTATAGACTCTTAATTAATTTGATTCACTCTTTATCAAATGAAGCTGTTTGCTTGGCAGAACCATAACTACTAAAATCCAACCTATATTATGTTACTGCTGCATAGTTTAGGTGGTGGAAAAAAAAAAAACACACAAACTTTAGATTTATCACCATTGACTTCTAGAGAGCCCTTCATGTGTTCTCCCATTCTCAGTGTATTCCCTAAGTTTTCCTAAGTCTATTAACTTACTGATTCTGGAAACTATTTAATGTATTTTGTCTTTCTTCAGACCTCCAACTCTACCTCTGTCTTCACTCTCAGCAATTAATGAACTTGTCTATTGCTTCTTTAAAAATACTGAAGCAATCAGAAAAGAACTACAAACTGCCACCATATTTACTAACCTATCATTTTCTGAACCCATATGTTTTACCCTTCTTTCTATTAATGTAGAAGGGCTGTTCATGCTCTTATCTAATGTCAATCTATACATATTCCTTCCCATCCTTTTCATCTATTTGAAGACATCACTCAGGCAAAACCTCTCTCCCTTTTTTCACATTTTTTAAAAATTTCATCTTCTCTACTACATTAGTCTCATTGATATTTTTCCTATATTACAGGAAAAATAAAGAAAATCTCTTCAACTTTCTTAACCTTATTCATCTCCATATTTACCTGCTTTCATCCAGCCTAAAATAAAACTCCTGAAGTATTATCTATACTTCCTATTCCCAATTCTTCTTTATGAACTACTTTACTACTTTTAAACTTCCTCCGGTAAGATTTCATCCTTGGGTCTACACCAAAATTTTTATTGTTAAGGTCATAAATGAACTTCGTATTGCTAAACTCAATTTTCTGTTCACAATCACCATTTACCCTCATCAGCATTCTACACAGTCACCTTCTTCTCTTTATAAAACTATCACTTAGCTTCCAGAATATCTCTTTCTCCTAGTTTTTACTTCTCCTTCACTGACCACTCCTTCTTTCTATTATTGTTTCCTCTATTTCTCCTTATCCTCTTAATGTAGAAGTCCCAGGGCTCAGTCTATGGACTTCTTTATCAACATTCACTGCCTTGACAATCTCCATCCATTGTTATGGTTCCACATAGTATCTCTGGCTTCTGAGGGTTGCCATAACATACTGTTCTGGAGACTAGAAGTTTGAAATCAAAGTGTCAGCTGATCTGCACTTTCTCAAAAGGCTCTAGGAAAAATATTTTCTTGTGTCTTCCTAGTTTCTGGTAGCTCCTGACAATTCTTGGTTCCTTGGCTTATCGCTGCATTATTCTGACCTCTGCTTCTATTGTTATGTCACATGACCTCTGTGTGTCTCTATATGTCTCTGAGTCTCTGTATTTATATCTCCTTCTTCTTATAAGGACATCAGATGCACTTAGGGTTCACTCTAATCCAGCATGATTTCATCTTAACCTAACTAATTATATTTGTTATGACCCTTATTTTTACTTAAGGTCACATTCGAAGGTTCTGAGTGGTTATGAATTGTGGGGGGTGAACCCAATATAATATTTAAATGTAGACCTATTTCCAAATTTGTATCTCCAGGCTGATCTTCTCCCCGTAATTCTGCACTTTTCTATTCAATTACCTTCTTGACATCTCTACTTACATGATACTAACCTCGAACTTAATATAACCCAGACTAAGCTCATATTCTTCTCTTCCAAACCTGTTCCTTCCAAGACTTTTCCCATCTCAAGCACTGGAAAGTCTATTCTTTCAGGGTCTCAGCCCAAACTCTTGGAATCATCTCTGATGTCTCTCTTTTTCTCATAGCCTATGTCTAGTAGAATATGACATAATTTTATGCCTTCCTTCACAATATATCCCGAATGAATCAATTTTTTCACTTCCCACCAATTTCTCTATTACCACCATCATACAAACAACCAACATTTATCATCCAGATTATTTTAATAGCTTCCTAATTACACTTATTTCACTGTTTACCCTTTATAGACTATTTCAGCAGGACATTTAGAGCAACCCTGTTAAAGTACAAATGAAATATATCACTCCTCCACTCAAAATCCTTCAATAAGTTCCTCATCTTACCCAGAGTAAATGCAATATCTCTGCTGCCATTATAAGGTCTTAAGGTCTCTCTTCATCACCTTCTCTCTGGCGTCCAGCCACTGCTTTTCTTACCAGTTCTCAGACAACAAACACATTTCTCTTGGGTGAGACCTTGCATTTCTTGTTTTCTCTTCCTGGAACACTCACCTATAGATTTACATATGGCTCCTCCTACCTCAACCTCTTCAAGTCTTTGCTCAAATATCATGTGTTTGAAGACTACTTCTTTGATGATCATGTTAAAACCTGCAAAATCCCCACCTGATACATACATATTCCTGATTCCTTTACCTTGCTCTCTCTTTCCCAATAAAGCTTATTATCTCGTAATTATTTTGCTTACTGTTATATTTACTCTTTATTACCCATCTCCCTCTACTAAAAAGTAAGTTCCATAAGGGCAGAGATTTAATAAAATGCAAGAATCCAGAACAGAATATATAAATATGATCCACCATACATAGGGGAAAACATGGTTTCAGTCGTACAAACACCCACAAACACAGGCTGGATCACTTTGTAAAACATTCTTAGTGAAGAATTTGGTCACCCATTGTTTAAAAGGACTGGTCTTTCAAAAACTAGTTTTTATAGTACTTCTCACTAAATGGCCCATTTCTTAATTTGTACATTTTTAAATGTGCTTAGTGATTTTCATCCCCCATTTAATCGTAACCATGATAACAGAATTTGACTTGTACTTTTCTTTGGAGTATTCGCAATGTTAAGAAAAATGTCTAGCATATATTGGGGGGGTGCTCAATAAATATATGCTAAATACTGTTTTATAGAATGAGTGAATAGTAGGTCATTTCAGTAATATATAAAAATATTCTTTATCTCACCCATGCTTAAACATATATGACGAATAATTATTTAATGGTTGATAATATTAATTTTAATAGTAATTTCAATTTATTTTTTATTCATCAATTACAGTTGAAATCCAATATTATCTTATATTATTTTCAGGCATACAGCATAATGGTTAAACATTTATGTAATTTATGAAATTATCGCCCTGATTAATCTAGTACTGACCTGTTACTATACATAGTAATTAAAAAAACATTGACTATATATTCCTTATGCTGTACTTTATATCCCTTTGGCTATTTTATAACTACCAATTTGTACTTCTTAATCCCTTCGGCTTTTCATCCAGCTCCCAATCCCCTTGCCATTTGGCAATCACCAGTTTATTCTCAGTATCTATGAGTTCGTTTCTGTTTTGTTTGTTTATTTTGTTCTTAAATTTCACATATAAATTAGATCATCCTCTATCTGACTTATTTTACTTAGCATAATACTGTCTAGGTCCATCTATGTTGTTACAAACAGTAAGATTTCATTCTTTTCATGGCTGAGTAATATACCACGTTTTGATCCAATTGTCTATTGATGGGCACTTAGATTGTTTTCATATCTTGGCTATTGTAAATAGTGCTACAATGGACACAGGGGTGCATATATGTTTTTGAGTTAGTGTTTTGAATTTCTTCATATAAATATCCAGAAGTGAACTTGCTGGATCATAAGGTAGTTCTATTTTTAATTATTTGAGAAAACTCTAAAATGTTTTCCATAGTGGATTTGCAATTCCACCCACAGTGCACAAGGGTTTTCTACTCTCAACTTGCTCATCAACATTTGTTGTTTGTTGATTTATTAATGGAAGCCTTTTTGACATGTGTGAAGTGATATCTCATTGTGATTTTAATTT
>NW_011888868.1:3043060-3085691 GCF_000151845.1 Pteropus vampyrus
TTTTATTGATGGTGACTTTTGCAGTGAAAAACTTTTTAGCTTGCTGTAGTTCCATTTGTTTATTTTTTTTCCTTTGTTCCCTTTGCCCAAGGAGGTATATCAGAAAAACATATCACTAAGAGCAATGTCAGAGACTTTACTGTCTATGTTTTCTTCTAGGAGTTTTATCACTTGGTGTCTTACATTTAAGTCTTTGATACATTTTGAATGTATTCTTGTGTATAGTGTAAGAATGTGATCCAGTTTCATTTTTTTATATGATTCTATCCAGTTGTCCCCAAACCACTTATTAAATAGAATGACTTTGCTCCTTTGTGTATTCTTGCCTTCTTAGTCATATATTAAATGATCATATAGGTGTGAGTTTATTTCTAGGCTCTCTATTCTATTTCATTGATGTATGTGTCTGTTTTCATGCAGTATCATGCTGTTTTGATTACTATAACTTTGTAGTATAGTTTGACATAAAGTAATAGGACACCTCTAACTCTGTTCTTCTTTCTCAAGATTGCTGTGGCTATTCAGTGTCTTTTGTTGTTCCCTATATATTTTAGAATTATTATTTTTTTATTTCTATGAAAAATGCCATTGGTATTTTGATTAAGATTGCATTTAATCTATAGATTGCTTTGAGTAGTATGGTCATTTCAATGATGTTAATTCTTTCTGTTCTTGCTTATGGTATATGCTACCATTTATTTGTATTTTCTTCATTTATTTTTTCAGTTTCTAATAATTTTTCGAGTATAGGTCTTTTACCTCACTGGTTAGATTTATTTCTAGGTATTGTATTTTATTTTATTATTGATGCAATTGTAAATTTTATTGTTTCCTTAATTTCTCTTTCTGATGACTTATTGGTGTGTAAAAATTCAATTGATTTCTGAATATTAATTTTGTATCCTGCTACTTTACTAAATTCATTTCTGAGTTCTCATAGCTTTTGGGTGGAATCTTTACAGTTCTCTATACATAGTAACATGACATCTGAGAATAATAACAGTTCTACTTTTTTTCTGATTTAGATGTTTTTATTTATTTTTCTGGTCTAATTGCTGTGCCTAGTACTTACAATATTATGTTGAATAAGAATGATGTCAGTGAACATCATTGTCTTATTCTCGATTCTAAAGAAAACATTTTTAGCATTTCACTGTTGGGTATGATGTTAGCTGTGGGTTTACCTTATATGGCCTTTATTATGTTGAGATATGTTCCCTCTATTCTCATTTAGCTGAGAGTTTTATCATAAACAAATGATGGATTTTCTTAAATGCCTTTTCTGCATCTATTGATATGATTACATAATTCTTACCTTTCATTTTGTTTACTTAGTGTATCATGTTGATTTGTGGATATTGAAATAAACCTCACATGATCATGGTGTATAATATTTTAATGTATTGGTTAACCCAATTTGCTAATGTATTGGCGAGAGTTTTGTATCTATGTTTATCAGGAATATTGGCTTATAATTTTATTTTTTTCTTGGTAATGTCTTTGATGTCTTTCTTTCTTTTGGAATCAGAGTAATGGTGACCTTGTAAAATGAGCTTGGGAGCCTTTCTTCCTCTTAAAATTTTTGGAAGAGTTTGAGAAAGTGTTAATTATTTCAATATTTGGTGAAATTCACTTGTGAAGCCATCCATTTCAGGACTTTTGTTTGTTGGAAGTTTTTTGATTACTAATTCAATTTTGTTTGTAGTAATCAATCTGATCATATTTTCTATTTCTTCTTGATTCAGTCTTGTGAGATTGTATGTTCGTAGGAATTTATCCATTTTTTTCCAGATTGTCCAACTTGTTGGCATATAATTTTTGATAATATTTTCTTATAATCCTTTGTATTTCTGTGAAGTCAGTTGTCACTTCTCTTTCATTTCTAATTTTATTTATTTTGGGTTCTCTCTCTCTTTTTTTTTTTTCTCCCTTAATGAGTCTAGTTAAAGTTTATCAATTTTGTTTACTTTTTCAAAGAACAAACTCTTGGATTCACTGACCTTTTTTATTCTTATTTTTTAGATCCTATTTTATTTCTTTCCACTCTGATCTTTATTATTTCCTTCCTCTGTTCACTTTGGGCTTGTTTGTTGCTCTTATTCAAGTTTCTCTATGTGTAAAGTTAGATTGCTTATTCAAGATTTTTCTTGTTTCTTGAGATTGGTCTGTAATTACTATAAATTTCGCTCTTGGGACTGCTTTCACTGTTTTCTGTAGATTTGGGGTCATTATGTTTTCATTTTCATTAGTCTTAAGGTATCTTTTTATTTCTTCTTTCATCTCATTTTCAACCCATTCATTTTTTTTTAGCATATTATTTAGTCTCCATGTGTTAATGTGTGTGTGTGTGTGTGTGTGTGTGTTTTCCTTGTAATTGATTTCTAGTTTTATAGCATTGTGGTTGGAGAAGTACTTGATAGAAATTCACTCTTCTTAAATTTATTGAGTTTCGTTTTGTGACTTAACATTTAGTCTATCTTAGAAACTGTACCATAGGCTCTCGAGAAGAATAAATAGTCTACTGCTTTGGGGTAAAATGCTCTAAAATATCAATTAAATCCATCTGGTCTAGTGTATAATTTAAGCCTGCTGTTTCCTTGTTGATTTCCTGTCTGGAAGATCTGTCCATTGAAGTAAATGGACTGTTAAATTTCCCTATGATGACTGTATTACTGTAGATTTCTCCCTTTATGTTGGTCAATATTTGCTTCATATATTTAGATTCTCCTATGTTGGTTGCCTAAATGTTTACAAAGGTTACATCCTCTTGTTAGATTGATCCATTTATCATTATGAATTCTCCTTCTTTGTTTCTTATCATAGCCTTTGTTTTTAAGTCTATTTTGTCTGATGTCAGTATTGCTACTTAAGCTGATTTTATCGTTTTTATTTGAATTATTTTTCATCCTTTTATTTTCAGTCTATTTGTGTCTTTCAATCTGAAGTGGGTCTCTTGTAGACAGCATATGTATGTGTCTTGCTTTCTTATCCATTCAGTCATCCTATGTCTTTTGATTGAAGCATTTAATCTGTTAAAATTCAAAATAAGTGTTGATAGATATGTAGTTATTGCCATTTTATTATTTTTTAATCTTTTTTTCTTATTTTTAAAAGATTTTCTTTTACATTTCTTGTAATACTGGTTTGGTGGTGATGAAATCCTTTAGCTTTTTTCTTTTCTGGGAAGTTTTTATTAATTCTTTTCTTTAATTTTAAATTATAGAATTACTGGGTAGAGTAGTTTTGATTTTAGGTCTTTGCTTTTTTATTTTTCATCACTTTGAATATTTTGTGCCAATCTCTTTTGGATTGCAGTTTCTGTTGAGAAATCAGCTGACAGTGTTATGGAAGCTTGTAGGTAACTAACTGCTTTCTCTTGCTGCTTTTAATATTCTCTCTTGTCTTTGTCTTTAACCTTTGGCATTTTAATTATGATATTTCTTGATGTGGGCCTCTTTAAGTTCATCTTGTTTGGGACTCTTTGTGCTTTCTGGTTTTGTATATCTATTTCCTTCACCAGGTTCAGGAAGTTTTCTGTCATTATTTCTTCAAAAAGTTTTTCCATTCCTTGCTCTCTCTCTTTTCTCCTTTGGGTACCCTTATGATGTGAATGTTGGTATGCTTGATATTGTTCCAGAGACCCCTTAAACTCTCCACATTTTTTGGATTCTTTATTTTTTTTTTCATTTTGCTATACTAATTGGGTGTTTTCTACTACCTACTCTAAATTAATGATTCAATCCTCTGCTTCATCTAATCTATTTTTGATTCACTGAATATATTCTTCATTTCAGTTACTATATTATTAATTTCTTACCAGTTCTTTTTTATGTTTTCTATCTTCATTGTTATATCTGCTATCTCTTTGTTAAAGTTCTCACCGAGATCAGTGAGCATTCTCTTAACCTGTGTTTTTAACTCTGTGTCTCGTAGGTTAATTGTCTCTATTTTATTCAATTATTTTTCTGAAGTTTTATTCTCTTCTTTTATTTGGCACATGATTTTTCATCTCCCCGTTTTAGCTGCCTCTCTGTGTTTGCTTCTATGTACTAAGTAGATCTGCTATGTCACTCAGTCTTGGCCAGGTGGCCTCATGTAGAAGGTGTTCTTTGGGGCCCAGTGGTGCAATCTCCCTGATTATCTTTACCAAGTGCTCTGGGAGTGTTCCTTGTGTGTTGTGTGTGTTCTTCTGTTGTAGTTGAGCCTTGATTGTTGTGGATACATCAAGGTGTAGGATTGACCCTGAGGCTGTCAGGGTGTGAGGACTCGCCAAAAATAGAATGTGCAAGTTTCCATGCCAGTGCTGACCCCAATGAGTGGTATTTGTTCTAATGCCCCCTGGTGCTTGCTGAGATCTCTCTTTGGGTGGGCTGTTTGTGACACTATTTAGTTGGTGCTGTCTTTTGTTCTGAAGTTGGCCACCAGGTGTGTTGGTTCTGGGGCCTCTTGGAAGGGGCTCACATTCAGGCCAAGGTCAGCCACTGCCTGTGACCGGCCTATGCATACCTAGTAGGAACTACAAATCAATCCAGATTTGGTAACTACCTTTGCTGTACCTGAAGATGTGTGGGAGAGGCCACTCTGCAAACTGAGGCCACCTGATACAAGTGCCAAATCTGGGGTAGCTCAGTTAAAGGCCCAGAGAACCCCGAGTCCTGTTGCTGCCTGCTGGCTACTCATAAGTCTCAACTGCTGAAAGAGTCTCAGTACATCAGTTGTGTGAGGCGGGGTCTCAGGTAGTCACTACCATAGGGTGAGTAATATTTACCAGTAAGTTCAGGTTTAGTTTTGGCATCAGTGCTGGGCCTGGAGTCACTCAGCAAAAGGCTCAGAGCACACCAAAGCCAGTTGCCACCCACCTGGGGACTGTGAATCCCTGAGAATTGTCAAAGAAAGACAGCAGCATGGGCTGGGGCTGGCTGCCCACCATCAAAAATGCCTCCTGCGGTGAGTGAGTTGGATGAGGCAAGATCCCAGGGAGTCCCCAGGGTGGAGTGGGCTGGTTTTATCAGGCCAATACAGATCCAGATTTGGCTATTTGTGGGGAGGGCTCAACACAGCAAAGATGATGCCTGCTCCTACGTTGCATGGGAAGAGGAGACAAAGATTTGCTTACTTTGTTTTATAGATTACCTTAATTTTTTTCATATTTCATCTTTAGACCCCAGAAAATATGATATATACATTATTACTTTATGCTAATTTTAAATATGGAGAAAATTTAGTTTGTTAACCTAGTTAGGCATTTAAATATCAGCAATTTCACTCAGACCTTTCCTCTAATTTGTGATCTACATTTCCCTAAAGGGTAGCAACTATGCTTTGTATCTCTTTCTCAGCACCTACCATATAAAGATAAATCATTTAATAAAAGCTTCTTGCATGAAGGTGTGTAACTGAGTGACAATCACACTTAGAGTTCACAGAGAAAACACCAAAAATTACTTTGTGAACATTCTGAAGCCAAAATCAGCTGTCCAGAGCTTGTCCTCAAAACATTGCATGCACATTTGAATGTTAAATTTAATGAGATGTCTTCAAATTAAAGAAAATCTTATATTTCTAAGCTTTTTGGAAAAGAGCGAGTTTATACTTAAAAGAATTGCAAACTTCATAAAAGATAAAGTCAATTTTTATGGCAAAGTTAAACATTAATGTTGTTCTCTCCAGTTTCTATCTTGAGCAAGGTGAGGACAGATTAGAAATGAAAAGAATCTGCTATCCTAAAGAAAACATTCTCAGCTACTTGAGAATTTCTCATGAGTCAGTAGTTGCAATGTGCTGAGCATTCCCAGATTCACTCAGCTATGATGGTTTTCTGGGGCTCAATTCATTTCTTATTCAAAGACAACCTTGAAAACTCTCAGAGGAAGTAATAAACAGGTACCAAATCCTCCAGCCTGGTTGGTGATGGATTCTGGTTTACTTCATTTAGCTGTATTCTAAGCATCTTAATAAGCAAAGATTATCTTCTATTTCAGTGCTTCTGTTTACGTTTGCAGAAAATACTCTTACCTTTAACTCAAAACTCATTTGCATAGAAAAAGAGTCCCATTACTGATAATAAATGCAGACCAATTGGCCCTTTTCCGTGGCATTCCATCCAGACCCATGTTTCTCTATTGCTTGTATCATGAAAAGGCAGACTATTTTTCAACAAAAGAAAAATACATTACATTATAGAACTAGGAGTTCTTTTGATTTTTATTTTTTCAGTTGTGATGTATGAATGAAAAACAGATTCCTGTGGTTCAGGCTTATCCTCTGAATTCAGTCTTTACAATGTGTGTAAAAGGCGCTGTTGACAAAATTCCATGGGAGGAACTGGTTAGGATTTTACGAGCTTAGAGACTTTATTAAGATTCTAAAGATCTGTTTTCCTTTCTTCTGAGACTCAGAGTTCACTTACATTTAAAAACTCTCTACTCTTATTTGTTTATGATTTATGAGGTTTGAAGGCAATAGTCATTAAGATTCTACATAGTAATTAGTCTTTAAAGTACTCTGGATGAGGCGGCTTTGTAAATTTTATGTTCACTTTTACTATCCAATTGTTTTTAAATATAAATGCTTTTGATCATGGCACTTAAAATATTATAATATTTGGAAATAATGGTAGTTTTGTGGGTGTTTGAACATTTAAAAAAAATTTTGATGACCACGTATATTGGCAGTATAAAGCTATGCAGATTTACAGAAATGTTGGTTATGATTTGTGATTTGTTATTTGTTTAGCTAAAATGCCACTGAGAGCCACTACTTTTCCTAAGGAGGGCCTGCTCTGACCAAGCTCTGCACTGGGCTCTATAGGAGATATAAGCATATATCTATAGGAGATATAAGCATATATCTCCTATAGAGCCCAGTGCAGAGCTTGGTCAGAGCAGGCCCTCCATCAACATACAGAAAAAAAAGGTCCACACCCGTGATGTGCTAGGAGCAGTGTATGAACACCAGCTTAGAGAAGAAAGACATCCTCTCTCTCGACACCTACAGCCTGGCAAGAAATCCAGAACAGTAAGACGGCTATTATAATATAGTGAAGAGAAATTCTGGAAAAGAATACATGCAGGTAAGAAACCCGGGAAATCAGGGAAGGTTTGGTAGGGTAATTAATCATGAATTGGAATTCTGAAGAATGTATGAGTGTTAGCCACATAGACAGGAAGGAAAAAAAAAGAGTATTTTACTAAAGGAAATCACATGTCAAGGGCAAGGAGAAGGAAAAGAGGATTAAGTATATGTCTGTGGTGGGTAGAAGGTAGCATGCATGTGCAGAATAAGTGGAAAACAAATATTCAGTAGGTATTACTGAAAATTTTGGCATATGAACAAAAACTGTTACTTAAGGAAGCCATTATGTCTATTGAGCCATGATTTTTTTTTCAACACATTATTTTACTTTTTCTAAATGTTATTTATAAAGATAATTTCAAAAGACTTACTCTGGATGACAACTATGATACATGTTCCAATGATTTTATTCTAGGGAATGAGATAGGTGGTGATTTGAACCACTGCACAAATATCCATATAACAAGGAGCTGAGCCACACTGCATTTAATAACCAGGTCTGAAAGTTATGGTCAGTATCTAATACTATGTGTACCACTAAACAGATGTGGTAAAAAAGTAACATTCAAAAAAAAAAAGTCTAGGAAACATGGAATTTTTTTTTTTTTTTAAGTTTAAACATATGAAAGGCATAGATGATTAGAACAGTATCCACACACCTGGCCCTTTGTGTTTTCCTAAGGTCTGTGAGTCTCATGCAGCTTGCCAAGTACAGAGATAGTAGAGTAATTAGTTTTGGCTCCAGGCACTTCCATAAAGAAAAATATAAATGATGGTCAATTAGAGATGATTTCCTAAACCATTTTCTAAAGTCATTAACAAATAGTGTAACTAGCTCATGAATAACTTGAGGCACTTTTCACAATGCAAAATCATTAAGGCATAACTATAGGATCCTGTGTAATGGCACACAATCAGATGTATTTCTTTCCTGAGGGGTGGGGCTCCTCCAAGTTCAGCTGCTGGAGTCCCACTTGTTCAGAAGCAAGAGCCTTGTCCAGGATGTTGTTCTTTCTGGATTCCTAATCATTCTTATTCCAACATTGGCCTTAGAAACAGATATGTGGATTTGCATCTCAAAGATGCATTCATAGAAGAGGATGGATGAGATTTACTGAATGCCTACTCTGTACTAAGCCTTGCACAAGATCTTATGCATATAGGTATGACATTTCACTTGATGAGGAAATAGTGGAGTACTTGGGGATTCAGGCCCACAGAGTCTGTTTCTGTCTCTTCATATTACTTCTACCAAGATTCTCGTCCCCATTCCTAAGAGGAACCAGCCACTTCCCTAGATCAAAGGCAATAATCTGACAATTTGCAATAGTTAATATTTTCTGTTACAAATGAAAAAAATAAATAAAAGGAAGTCTAAGGAAGTTAAAGTTTACCTAAAGTCTCAGTGGTAACATGAGGTTCTGAACCCCAGGACTATACTACTCCCTCTAAACAATAGCATGGGTTTGGAGTAGTAGATAAGAAGCTGTGAGGAGGGTCTCAACCTACTAATCTAAGATGGAACAGAGAGAAGAGACTACAGTAACAGTCCAGAATAGTTATTATTTTTGTCCCCATTTCCTCCTTCCTGAACATGGAGTACATCAGAATTGAAATAATAATAATAAAGGTCAATATCCTCTACCGCCAAAGCAGCATACTAACACACTCACATTCTCTTACTCTTGCACTTGTACACCTATACACTTATACATGGCATGCTCTCACATAACTATTCAGCTTGCCCTCAAATAACTATTCGATTAACATCTCAAAAAAGATTTCAACATTGCATATGCAATGAAGATAAATGACAAGAAACCGTGTTCTCTGTGGAGATGGCGAAGGTCAAATAATATGTCTATTGGGGAAAAAATAAGAGCAAACAATATTGGCCCTTAGAGGAAAATAAAATCAGAGGACATGTAATTAATCCTCCATGTTTTTTTCAAATGAGGAAAAGCTGGTTTTAGAAACCATGAGTGATACAATGAAAATGAGTTGTGATATGATAAGATCATTTATTAGTCAGTCAGTTAGCAAGTGCTTATCGAATGCCTACTATGCACCTTTCTTTTCCCGGGCACTGGGACTACAGTCAAAGCTTCTGCTCTCATGGAACTCCCATCTCCCAGTGAGGACAGGAAGTAATAATGTAAAAACAAAACAAAATAAATGCCATGACCTAGAGGAAATGTCCCTGGATATATGAGAATATATAACAGGTAAAAAGGAAGGCAGCATATTCAAGAGAGCCCCTCAACATTATCCAATGACTGAGCCAGTGCATGTTGTCCTACTGATCATCTGATCATCCTTTCTCTAACAACTTCTCAAAGCACTGACAAGAAATTTACTTTCCTTTATGCCTGTGAAAATGGTACTTGACTGTGAAGGACACTCTCTTTCTACCTATCAACATAATAAAGCCCACTGCCTTGCCTAAATTCTCTAATCTTGTCCTAGCCTGACTCTTAACCACATCTTAACAAATCCCTTCCTAGTGTACAGCCAAAAGAAGTGCATGTCATTGCAAGCTTTTTTATATTTTCCTCCTCTGTTTCTTTCATATAGTAAGCGTTGCCTAAATACCTACAAAATGAATGAGTGACTACATTTCAAAAACCCTGTGCATAGAAAGAAAACCAATATACTACGTCAAATTTATTTTCACTTATAGAAAAGTTAAATAAAAGACAGGTATATTTTTCTCGAAAGAAAAATACATTAATTGCATATGAGTTTCCCAAACATTTAGCAAAGATTTCCAGAGCTCCCCAAGCAGCCCTTCATAATTGACAATGCAATTTCGTTCATAGAAAAGTTGTTAAAGTGAGCAACTGTCTGATAGGTGTTCAGTTGTCCATGTAAAAGTGGGCTAGGTCATTTGCTATAGGGCTTTGTGCTCTGTCCTACTGAGTTTGGGTTTCTGCTGTAGAAACTCCCCTGGCCTGTGGGGCAAATAATCCTGAATTATGGGGGAGGGGTTGAGTCCAATGATCCTAGGGGCTCCTAAAGTGCACTGGGTTGGCAAGGGTGAGATGTTGCACCAGCCGCTCACTCCTCCTTAGCCCTCTTGTCTCAGCCCAGGCTAAACCACATTGGCCTCCAGGCTGCCTTGTACCCTGGGTTCGCCACTGCTTGGGCTTATGGAAAAGGTGGCACAAGCTCCTGCAGCGCCAGACCTGTCTCTCAGCACCTGCCCCTGGGGGTGGCCAGAGCTACAATGCCCAGGCGCATCTGAGCCACAGTTATCTTGTCCATGGACTTGGCTGAGGAGTCAGTGATGTTTCTAATGGAGAATGTATTTCAAGATATATTCCAAAAAATCACAGAGGGAAACCTCGGGCCTCAGTGAAGGGAATGTCTGGTGATGATGAGGATGGGAGATGGGCAAACCATCTAAAGAACGATTTGCCCGGTGAAGCCAAGTCTGCATGAAAGAAGAAATAATAGCTAATTTGAAAGAAAAACAGAGAGCAAGATCAACAGATTTGATGGTAGTTTGGGTATATTAAACCAAACACAAGAACCTTGACCCAAGGATCCCAGGTCTGGGGTCATCTGAGCCCAGCTAACTCTTTCATAATACTCACTCCCATTCTCTGTAGCCAGCTGGACTGTCTCTCAGTTCCTCCACACACCATCCTCTCTCTCTCTTAAGAGAGCTTTTGCACACACACCATCTGCTCTATGAAAACCAACCCACCCAACCAGCCTATCCTGCCCACCCCTCATATTTCAGCAGAAAAATCTCTCCCTTAGGAAAGCCTTCTTTGTGACCTCTCTCCCAGTTTTGATATGATCTCTCCTAGTATCCTGGATTTTCTCACATGAAACTTTTCACAGTTTGTAATTATATTTCTGTTAGCATGGTTATTTCATTAATATGTGGCTCTTCTAATAGAATGCAAGATCTCGGAGAACAGAGATCCTGTCTATTTCACTCATCTTGTATCTTCAGTACTTATCAAAGGCATCTGGCATACAGTAGTAAATAAACAGTCATCTAATGAATGAATGAAGGAATTCATTAGTAGGTTTAAATAAGACAAACCATATAGGAAGAAAAAAAGATGTTTTAAAATGGGACAAATATAGGTTTTAACTACTAAACTATTATGTGAGATACCGAAGTTATAATAAAAATATAAAGATGAACATTGCAAACGAACAGCAAAAAATGTGGGGACTGGAATCTTGGAGAGAAGTGGAGGCTAGAAATAGCAACCTAAGAGTCACTGACAGAGAAGCTACGTAGACTGCAACCTTATTAGATTCACTATCAGCCATGTGCTTTATAGTGAGTTAAGAATGTCACCTTCAGGTTAGTACTTCTCAGCTTCCCAGCTCAGAGACTGATTATAATGTATGGGAATAAAAACCCTATTCCTTCATTAAGATGTTCTTTATCTCTTCCCATGACAAAACATTGTGGAGATCCATTACATAGTAGAGCCTTTGTGCCTAGCAACATATTTTCCACAGGTGGGGCAGAGAAGTAATTACAATTAGTCAGTCTGCCTGGGTCACTTCCCAGTGCCTCTACATGTTACCAGTGAGGCCCTGGGCAAATGACATGAACTCCATTTCCTTCCTGTGTGCTAAAAATGGGTCAATCATAGTGTATACTTCATGAAATTATGAAGATTGAAGCTATATTAAATATGTTACAAGTATCAGGCACACAACATTTACAAATGTTAACTAGCATCATCATTATTATTTTTATTTTTATTTAATCTCTCTGAAGCTACATTTGCAGGAACTCCATACAGGACCAAGATGAAAATCATTATTGTTATCATCATCAACAACATCTTCATCACTATTTGTACTGTGTTTGATCCTCTGGGCCATCATTTTTGTTGTTGTTAAAATGATTCCAAAAAGAGCCTATTAAAACAACACCATATTTAAGAGCTCAATTTACACAACAAGGAATTGGAAAGAAGCAAGTGTGATGTTGAACACAGAACAGCTTCCCAGAAATCTGGTCAATTGCTATCAGTTGAATATGTACAACTTGCTAGGTAGGCAGCAGAAAGATCCAAACCTCATCCCAAGTTCAAATTTCTGCGTAGTGAAAGGGAAATTTTGGAACAGATGATTTCCTGAGAGAAGCAGGTTTACATAGAAAGTAATCAGAGGTCATTTATGTACTGTTTTTAAACAAAACTGTTACTAAAGTGTCACATTTGCTATATATAAATTTAATTGCAATTGAAATCTGGGCTGAACCAAAAATTTTCCAAAATAATTCTTTCACTACTTTCCGTGGGTGAGGGATTAAAATAGATCAAGCTGTGAAACAAGTAGATCTATCCTCTTGGTGCACATTTCATCTGGATAACTCTCTTTAGTAGGAAAAGAAATGAATTATATTAGCCAAAGATGAGAATTAGTCACTAAGGTGCTTCAAATCCAATAATTAACTCAGGATTGAAAAATTTTAGCCCATGCTTTGTTCACTCCCATTCTCCTCATCTTTATTGTTGATTAATAAAAATTTCTGATGGTCCAAAGCTAGTATAAAGTTAGTATAAAGCCATGCTTGTTTTTTTTTTTCCTTCAAAAAAGCCACTTAATGTCATCTACCTGTTTTTTTAAACCCAGTTACAAAGTCCTTTTCTAACATATTCAGATTCCAGTGTAGTAAAATCAAGCCTATTAAAAGTCTACAATTCTCTTATAGGAGATGAGAGGTGGTTATTCCTGATCTTGGATTGTGAGGGTGTCACATCCGCAAGAAAGCCGAGAGGCATAAACTTAAACCCTTAAAGACCTGTGTCTTAGTATTCAAAGTTTTATTTATTGTTTTCAATTCACATTTGCAAAATGCTTTGAGCTCCCTGAGGAACGCTGGAATACAAATACTAGGTACGTGTGTAATTAATAGCTCTTCAGTAGGGATTATGGCCTCTCTGAGCAAGAGCATATTTATACACTGAGACTCACAAAAGACAGTTCAACAATTTCAAAACGCCCAAGGAATATTCCCCCTGGATGTAGGGAGAAGTCATTTGCAGAATGCCTAAGAACATAAATGGAAGTTATCACAGACACAGCACATTTCAATCAGTTTTTTTATCCCAGAAGACTGTAACTCATGTTCCCATGGGACATGACGCCACTAACCTTACTTGAGGATTGGCAGGAAGGAGCGATGATAATCCTTAAGACTAAATGTGCCAATAATCTGCTTCTGAGAAATTAGAAATCAAAACAGAAAACCAATCACCATGCCCAATTTTTCCCTCTATAAACAGTCCACAAAATGGACATATATATTTGACCTGAATATATGGATACAATGTAAACCTGCAAAGGGGTGAGCTGTCCTGGCGGAAACAATTTCATTTTAGAGGTCACTTCTGACTTTAGATGACATTGTAATTAAATATCTGTCCTAAAATATTTAGTTCTGACAAATACTAATAATATACAACTGTATTTGTATAGAGCTCTGCAGGTTACAAAGCTTTTTGCTAACTATCCATTGACTCCGGGTCTTGCATGTGAGTTATGAGGTGAATAACTTTCTTAAATCTGCTTCTAGTTCGCTCATTTTTAAAAATAGCAATCATTTGGAAAATATTATGTATTTTTTTCCCAAAATCTCTTTGTTCTATATTATACCCTCTCTGTCTTTTAAATCTTGTTCTGGTTCATCAGAGAATAAAGTTGAAGTTTCTTACCTTAGATTATCAACCTCAGTTCTAAGTCTCTTTTTCATCCCTTTGATATGCTCTCAGTCTAGGTCAGAGGAAGGAATGAGATGTCACTCTCTAGGAGAGTGGATGGAGCAATGTGCTTGTATAGCGTTAGTGTCCTTTATGTTGATGACGGTATGTATGATGTGGGATAATAGATACAGCTCCTCAGTCAGTCAGAATAGGAAGAGTTAAGTAGCCGTTCTTTACTGTGTGAACTTTGACAAGTCATCTAACCTTTCTGCTCCCTAGAGCAAAATAAGTATATTATTTACTTCATAGATGTTGAAAAAAGAAAAAGAAATATAATGCATGCTCTAGCCTTGCATAGCGTAAATATTCAACATGTACTAATTGTCCAGAAGCCAGATATCTAGCACTATGCTTGGGTCAGCGTACTGTTAAAGACCACACCGGAGTTTCATTCTATGACTCAGATTTCATTAGTACCAGACCATACTTTCTGGAGTGAATCGAAATGTGGCCACCCCAGAGGATGCTCAGGGCCCTCTGCCTTCTAGGAGCTTGACCAGAGGTGTTACGTGGGGCCTTCTGCAACAACCCTGGCACTTTGACAATGTATATCTAAGGCCTTAAAAATGTGCCTACATGTAGGTCTCAAAATTTCACATCTAGCTACCCAGGGCAATAATTAAAGCCCTGAAGACATATTGGTAAGTAATTCATCATAACATTTAAAAAAAAAGTAAAACATTAAAAATTAACAAATATCCAACAATAGGGAAAATGTAAACAAACTATATAATCTAATACAATTTATCTGCTAGTATATAACAATATGGAAAGATTCCATACATAATATTAATTGAAAATAATTCAAAAACAGTATGCAGATTCTGATTATATTTGTATTTAAATAGCAATAGGTAGATAGATAAAAGTTCCATTAATCATACTCTCTGTGCTAGGCACTACCTTAAGTGTTTTACCTATACTATCTTATTTAATCCTCACAATAATCCTTCAGACTGAGTATTAGTTGTGAGTCATTTTAAAGGTATCTAGAAAGCAAGTGGTGTAGAGGAAAGAAGGTATTGAGGAGGCACCTGCCGGATATGTTAAGTGGCACCGTCAACTCCATTTCTCAGTTGAATCCATCGCTAAGGTTTTGCCCAGCGCTTCCTAGACATGATTTAAGGGAGCCTACTCTTCCGTTACTTACAGATCGTGCCGTGCCAGTCTCTGCTTCCAAAGCCATTCAACAAGAAATATCTTCTAACGACTTACAGAGAGGCCTTCTGCTGCAACACCTCCGCTTTATCACTTGGATATTTAAACATGAACTACCTCTCTCTGTGTGAAACAGCTGGCTAGGAAGCCTGTGCCTTAATTAGCCATTTCTCCCTGCGGATTTGTGCTCAGTAAATTCACCCTTCAGAGAAAAGCACAGCTGGTGAGTTGAAACAACAGAGTCAATTGTCTACAATTTTGTTTTTAAGAGAAACATCACTGTAAAGGGGTGTGTGTGTGTGTGTGTGTGTGTGTGTGTGTGTGTGTGCGTGTGTGTGTGTGTGTGTAGGAGGGAGGGTTGTATAAAAACACTAGCCTTTAAGCTTTAGACTGAGAGCCACTCAAAGCTTAAGTCTGGGCCATTATGGTCAAGAACATAAATTTTATAGCAGACTACCATAAGTACTCACTTAATGCCATCAATAGGTAACTTAAAGCTAAATTTTGGGACTTGAAGCTAAACAACATATAACTTAAAGCAGAACCACTTTTACCATAGGCTATTTAGTATAAACAAGAGTTATGTTAGAGTTATGTTCCTACTTCATCTCTTCAATGTTATAAGGAAACAATGTTATTTGAGGACTTTCTGTATATGATGCAGATCTTGGATTTGCCACTTTATCAGCAATGTAGTTTCATTATCTGTGATTTGGGATGATACTACTAGTATCTATTGCATAGAATTGCACTCCATGCAGTACCTGGTATGTAGTAAGTGTTACATAAGTTTGTTCTCTTTTATTCTTCTTTTATCTCTTGGGTTGTGTGCAAGGCACATAGCGGGTCTCTGGTAAATATCTGTTAAGTAAATACTTACATTATATTTATAGATAAGCCATTTCTCAGGCAAATCAACTATATGAACACAGCTGGAAAATGACCGAGAGAAGAGACCATACATTGTTCGAAAGCCTCCCATGTGGCAGGTATGGTTTTAGGTATTCTACATATTTTTCATAACACACTTTTCTTTAAATGAAAAGTAGAAATGGTTAAACTTATGGAACTATCTCTGAGAACTTAAATAGCTCTTGTAAGGTCGTGGGTGTTGTGGCATCAGTACTCCACGTGATTTGTCAAACAACAACGTTCTACCTGACAGCGGTCTGTTCACCCAACCCATAGCCTACTGTGAGTGCAATTCTGAGGAAGAGGATGTTGGAGGTGAGCTGGGGACTGCTTTCCTCCAATTTTATATCCACTCGTAACACACGGGGTACAGTTCACACAGGCTAGAGACAATTGTAGATAGTAATTTAAAGGGCTCCCTGTACACTAGGACCCTTAATCTGAGACAGTTGAAAGCAAGAAAAGCAGGAGAAAAACTGGAAAACTCAAACAAGTGAACACAGTTGCCCTAAGGATTACACTATTTAGTATACAATAAGCATTAATGTTTATTATCCTGACATAGAGCTACTTATAAAAGGATACAACAGTTAGCTGATAATTGAAATGAAGTAAAATGTATCTCACAAAAGAAATACTGAAATAATGGTGTTTTATTTTAAAATCAGATAAGGATATAAGTGGGCTTATTGTCACCCAAACTGACCCCCTTTGTGAAATACTGCTTTACTTGTGAGAGGCCCAGGGTCCTGGACTCAGGTGCTACTGTCCAGGTGGCTTGAATGTCTACCAGGAACATGATGGGAGAAAAAGGTCTGTTACCATAGATTATCCTGGGGGACAAGGGGTCAGGTTTGGAAGGCCTCATGACCTTTGTGTCATAATATCAGAAGATATTATGTGCACTCCCTTGGCTGCTCAGAGATGACCAATACAGGGATATCAATCACCCCAGATCTGCCTGGATACTGTGAGGGCTGAGGTGACTTGGTACTGAAAACCCTTGTGGCCCATCCACAGTACAAAGTGCCATGATACATAGTAGTGAAGCTTGCCTGGTGGTGCTAAATTTTCCCAATGCTAAGAGTCCTCTTAAGTACTCATTAACCATCAACAATTCTGGGGCCTCATCACAAATTCGCTTTGTCAGAATCTTCAGGAAGAGACCTGGAAAGGAATATGTTTAACCAACTTGCCAGGTAAGTCTTTAGAGCAGGGAAGTTTGGGAAATATTGTCTGATTAAGGTAGTGGTTCTCAAACTGGAGCCTGTGCAAAATCACTTGGAGGCTTGTTAAAGAACAGGCTACTGGGCCCCACCTGAAAGTTTCCAGTCCAGAGACTACACTTTAAGCACCTCTTGGTTAAGATAACATATCTGGACCTAGAGCAAAACAGCAGAGGGGAGAAGAGGGAAACCTGTGCTGTGTTCAAGAATAAAGCAGGGTCTAGAGAGGGGCTGAGAACTGGGCCTGGAAGCCCCACTCACCATTTAGTCTCCCCACCTTCTTTCTTTACCTCCCATCGTACACATCTCTTGGTCTTCTAAGCCGACTCCATCAACTAATCTAAACATCCATGGAGCCAAAACTGATTCTGATAAAAGACCATACGACTAACTTAAGATATTTAGCTTCATTAGTAACTCGGGAAATTGGTTTTAAACAAGATTAAATACTTTGAAAATGTTTAATCAAGGTGGGGATAAGGTCATAAAGTTTCCTAAACTAAGGTGCTTCGTTTAGTTTTTAAAATTTAATGCTGCCATAAATCTCTGGTCAGATCTCAAAATCCAATAATTCAGATTTAAACAAATACCATTTAAAAATAAAATGTTACTTAAATTAATATAATATATGTATTTGGGTTATATAAAAATAGCAAAACATACTAAAATATAAGAATACCCAAAATAGAGATATAAATCTCTAAATTCACTTTATTTTATTAAACAAACCAATGTGATGGGAAGACTCCTGAGCCTTCTTACTTTTCTATAGCTAAAGACACTTTCTAAGTTCTAATAAAAGTTATGTATTTTGACGACAGAATTATCCCACACACCACACACATTGATCTAATTCCAGAGGTTCCTGAATATGCTGGAGAGGTTGTCATCATGTCCCCTTTACAATAATGCCTAGTGCAGATAGGGCAGCAGGTCTTCTGCAAAAAGCATAATTTTTCTCTTCTTCCCCAGATTCAAGAAGAAGAGGTGATTAATGGGCAGCCCTAAATTATACCTCCTTCCCAAGAGTTTTCTGTCTAATTGAGAAAGGGATTTATGATACAGTTATTTTTTCCCTTTGATGGTTATGTTTCCAGTCTTGTAACATCCTTACTTTCTATGCTCAACCCACAGAGCAAAGAAGAGTTCTACTATCAGTATCAAGTATCTACAGTGGATTCTCATAGCTTTCCCCTGTTACCTACAAGGGCTTTTCCTGAGGGAGACTATGCTTAACTAGGATTTTAGTTCAACAATTATATGAAATAATTCCCAATGCTGATATACCTATATCTGGATACAAATATGTATTTGTTCAACGAAAAATATAGATAGTAAATAACTTCTATTGTAGGCAAATAAATTAGTTTTCCAGTTATTTTAAGAATATAAATGTATTTTCCCATCTGTGATTAAGGAGAAAAGATCATATATATCTTACGGTCTGTGCGATAAAAAATAGTTAATTATACCTTATCAGAACATGGTATTTTTACAAGAACTTTAAATATATATAGTTTAAATAGTTATTATCTTAATTTATCTATTAATTCTCAACTTTTACATTGTCTTCTTTATTGGCTATTCTCTCATTTATATGATTATTAAGAATAAATAAGCAGCTTAAAAAATAAAAAATATTATTAAAAAGAATATACGAGTATCTGTAATATTTGCATAAATAGAAGTCTATAGTTTTCAAGAAAAAAGGGAGATGGGGAAGAACAACATTAATTTAAATTAATCTTTTTTTTTATCTCTCAGGTCTTATAAAAGTATGTTAGATCTAGGAATACAAGAACTACTAGAAAATGGATAAATTAATAAATAAAGCATAAGATCTTTTGCTTGCATGATAGCCCTGTGGGCAGGCAATTAATTCAGGGACTAAGACCGGTACGCCTATAAATGAACATATGTGCACTTGTCCCTTGCATCCCTGGCAGACGCCACTAATCAATCATGTCCTTCATTGAAGCAGGGCCAAGTAGCTTCCCAACTGTTCCCAGAGCAGCCGTTACTAATCAGTAGGAGTTGCCATGAAAGTTGCCATCTCTGAACAAGATGGTATTTTAAATAATTGAGAGGACACAGGTTTTCTCATGCCATTTTTCACCAGGTGCCAATACTGAGTAATGCCTCTTCTGACTGTTCTGCCTTGGGCACCCTTTAGAGTGAGCTGGTAACTAATAAACCCCCTTCATTGTATACAATAAATAAACCATTCTAGCAAACTGTGTCATCACAGCTTTTTGTTTATTCCTTCAGTCAAATAACCAACACCTGCCAGCAAGTATGCTACTTCCTGTTTGGGAGTGCAGCAGAGGAATGAACAGCAAACTGTTTCTGGCATTTTAGCAAGAACATTGAAAATAACACACAAAGATTGAAAAAAGGAATGACGGCTCCCAGATGGTTGTGGGAAAGGGCACAGTCCCTTATCTAAAAGAACGTAAGAACTATTGTTCATTGCCAGCCCCGTATTGCAGTCAGCAATTACATTAGTAATAATATGGCAGCGGCTCCTCACTATGCTATTGACACATACTCTGCAGTAGACACTCTGCTAGGCACTTCATGTGTACTTCACAGTAGACACTCTGCTAAGGCACTTCATGTATTCTACTCATCATCGCTGACAGTCCTATAGCTGCCTTCTGTGGTTCTGTAGTTGTTACAAAAAAAAAGAGCCCATGGTTCAAACACATTCAGGGAATTATCCAAAGTCATCAGCTTATAAATGTCAGAACTGGGGTTCATCTCTAAATCTGCCTGTTTCTATCTACTATACCTCACTTTAGTCTGATGGGGGCACCAAAGAACAATGTGAGCAGGGACACAAGTTTTTCTTATTGAGGTCAGAGACATTCACTGATTTGCAAAAATTTGCAGGGTTAGTTTGCAACAAAGTTGGGATTAATACCCAAATGCTTGTAAACCTTATTCTGTAACTCTTTCTGCACTGAATCTATACAGCATGAGACTAGTGTGGTGAAGGTCTTTGAGAAGGTAGAATGTATGAAGGTGGAGAGGGGACTTACAAGAATAGGAGCTGCTGGTGATCAGGAAGACTAAGAATTTTGTAGTGGGTCAGGCTTAGAAGATCATCCGGACAGCCAACACAATAGCTCAGAAATATATTATGAGTGTCCTCTAAAGAACAATATGACAATGATGCATTGTGTTCCTTTAACACTTGATCTGATGTCTCAGATAGCTTTCCCAGAATCATTCCCCATATCTGGGTTTGTCAATTGTAGCTAAAGTGACCAGGAACAGTATCAAATTACACAAGTTATGAGGGTGAAATTATAATTAGCACCCCCTTTTTCTGTGAGAAGTTTCCTTGCATTGGTGATAAATTATTGGTTTCACTAATCATTGAGTTTATGATAAAATATTGTATTTCTTTTTGTGTGTTATTTTTATTTGGTAAGACTATGAGCTCCCTGAGAACAAGCAGAGTGCTTTCATCCCCACATTGTCACACAATGCTGGGCACACAAAGATACAGTTGGGGATCGATAACTATCTAAATATCATCTTTCTGAAGTTTTCAGCTAAGATGCACCTAACTCAATTTCTGCCAGATTTAACTTTTTTTAAAAAAATTTCTCTCAGCAGTCAAAACACACACAGTTTAAACAGAATATCCCACAGAAGTTTTTCATATAAGCTAAGCCTTTTAGCAAGTGCTCTGAAAGTGAGTAACATAGCATCTGCATTGCTGTATAAATATCACAGATTGGGAGTGAAATGACTCAGAGTTTGCCTAGAAATCATTTGAGATGTTGATGTGTTTCCGATTTCATTGTCTGCAGCCTTCTTCTTCTTTTTCTTTTTTGTCTTTTAAAGAAAAGCCTAATTTTGGGGTGCAAAAATACTTTTCAAAAATGACAATAATTCACATAGTTGTCAAGGGCTGCTAACTGCATAATGTTTTTTTTCATAAAAAATGCATGCAAAGGCATTCACATTGTTTTTTTAGATGATCATCCCATTAATACACAATAGTATGACTATAATTATTTGTTTAATTAGATTGGTTAAAATTATCCATAATGCTAGTCTCAAAGAATGAGAAAAAGTTAAATAGGATAATGTAATGAAAAAAGTGAAGAATTTTAATGGAAAAGTACAAATCAGGAGTTTCAAAACTCTTACTACAAAACACTCCTATCTAAACCTTCCCACACTAACCTAGCAGAGAAGAGGGCTGGGAAGCCCTATATATATATCTGTTCTAGCTTCTTTTTACTTCTGTCTGCTTTATTTCTTTCCCTTGATTCTGTGTCGCTGAATACTTTTTCATGGAGGTACTCCATTAACAACATCAACAATTTTTTACTGATTTTTAAAACATAAAATTATGATGAAATTCTGGTATGAAAGATGATTAAAAAGTTTAACAAACTTAGAGCATGGAATCTAATAGACCCATATTGACATGTTATTTATTAGGAAAAAAAAAAAAATACCAGTAGGAAACAGGAACCCCAGTGGTGATGGTGGAGAGCTAATATGACTTATGTAAAAGCTAAACTAAACTTTCAGTTATTAATTCAATTAATAATTTAGTGAATGTCTACAACATGCTGAGTGCCATTCTAGGTTCTGGAGATACGAATAAACAAAGTCTGTGCCCTCCAGGGCTTACATTCTAGTTCTGATGACAGGCAACAAAAATAAACGTAAAACATAATGCCAGGTAATAAGTTGATGAAGAAACATCAAGCAGAATAGAAGGCAGACAGAGAAGGGGAGGGCTTGACTCAGAGACATTGTGGTCTTTATAAACCATGCTCCTTCCGGTCCTCATACTGGATAGCCTGTGGTCAGGGAAGGACTCTCAGACAAAATAATGTTTACAGGGGCCTAAATGAAACTGAGGCATGAGGCATCTGGTAAAAGAGGGCTGCAAACAGAGAGAAAGTTAGTGCAAAGCCCAAAGCATCAGCCTGCTGGCATATTATAGAAATGGTAAGAAGGCAGGTGAGCCAGGCCAAGGAGAGAAGGTGGGAAATGTTGGGGATGACAGCAGCAGGGGCCAGATCATGTACGTTCTATTGGATTCAGAAAGAAACCTGGATTTCCTTCTGAGTGACAGGAAAAATCATTGCACAGTGTTGAGGTGAGGTGTCTTGTCATGGTCCTTGTGCCGTACAGGGATACAGCTGAGTGCTACCTGGAAAGTGCATGGTGGCCACAGGCCAAGAGCACAGGGAGAGAGACCTATCAGGAGCTCACAACAGCCGAGTGGGCACTAATGAGCCTGGGGCATTAATAGTGGTCAGCAGCGCCTGGATGTAGAGTCCTTTCTAAAGTTATAGAGATTATCAAATAATTAATAAATTTAAAATTTATTTCATGAGTTTACTGCAACTTTTAATTTAGGCAAGCATCTCTGGGAGCCACTTACCTAATAGTTCCAGAGCTCGCAGTTGGTCTGTGGGTCTTGGAGGAGGAAGCTGAGGGGCAAATAAGGCTATGACACATTAAGTGTCCTGTGTTTTTTGAAAATCCAGACCTTACAGTGAAGGGAGTCTTTGGAATAGATATGATTTAGCTGGTGCACATCTATCTCCTCAGCTTCTTTGTCACATTTTCCAGCACAGAGATTCCTATCTTAGCTATTTCTACAGCCCAGTGCTTAACACAGTTCTTGGTAGTGATGTACCAAGTTATAAACTATGGCAGAGCTGTCAAGGTGTGCAAGAGTATTAGATCAATGGCATCACCTAAAATGGCATTTGCATGGTGATAATCAAAGGGGACCCATTTTTTTTTGTCAGTTTGATTATTGTTTTATATTCTCTAAGATGCACTCCCTTTATGCTTGCTTCCAGATCAGACTCCTCCCATTGCTTGACTCCACCCTTGCTTTCCCGCTGGTGCTTGATTTGAAGACATTTCTAAATCAATGAATCATAGATATTTTCTGAGCTGGAAGAGACCTTTCGAAAACATATGTTCATTGAGATTAATTTGATTTCCCAAGGCCAATCCTTTATAAGTCTAAGAATGTGTAGACTGAATGTTCTCCTTCAGTAAGAACTGTATTGAAGATAATATAAATGTTGGGCATTTTACAGTCATACAATGAGTGTTATAGCCCTCTCAATATTTTATATGACACTAACTACATTATGTCAGAAGGGCATTAAAAATCAAGGCCAAACTCATGTTAAGGATTAGAAAACTGAGGCCTATCAAAATTAAGTGACTAGTTCAAGGTACCAGGAATTTTTGTTTAGTTTTGTTTTAATTTTATTAAAGTGTAATGTATAATTATACTTATATTTAGAAAAAAGCACGTCATAAGCATGATGACATTCTCACAAATGGAATCCATCCAGTTTAAGAGACAACATTGCAGCATCACATAGGTCTCCTCACATCCCCTTTTTCTCACTATTTCCCAAGGTTAACCGCCATTGTAATTTCTAATAGTATAGATTAATTTTTGCATGTTTTTTGAAATTTATTAAAAAAATGAAATTATAGAGTGTGCACATTTTTATGTCTGGCATCTTTCAACACAGAATTTGTAAGGTTTATAAATTTTGTTTTATGCATTCTTATTGCTTTGAATGAGTATACAAGAGTTTCAATTTTTTAATGACCAAGAAGCACTGGAAATGTGGTAGGCAGACTCTCAGGGGAGCCTTGGGTTCACGTCCTTTACAGAATCACAAACCTTGTGTGGAAGTGAGACTTGTGACTTGCTTCTAACAAACAATATGGCAAAGATAATAGGATGTCACTCCTGTGATAACATTTCAAGATTCATCCATTCATACAGATGCTGATGCTCCCTTGCTGGCTTGAGGAAGCAAACTGTGAGGGCCTATGGAGAGACAAACATGTCCAGGATCTGTGGGCTGCCTTTAGGAGCTGAGAACAATGCATAGTGAACATCCAGCAAGAATCCAGGACCTCAATTCTAAAATCCCAAGGAACTGAGTTTTGCCAAATACCCAAGGAAGGTTAGAAGCAAATCATTCCCCAGTGGAGACTCTGATAAGAAACCAGCCCACTTAACATTTGATTGCAGTCTGAAATCCTGAGCAGAAGACCCACATAAACTGTGCTTGGACTCCTGACTTGAAGGATCTGTGAGACAAAAAAAGCGGGCTCATTTAAGCCGCTGAGTTTATGAAAAGGTATTACTCAGCAATGGGAAGCTATTACAAAAACCCAGCTTTCTAGATTTCTAGCATAGTGATTGTTATTTTTTTCTGTTGCTAAAGGTTTAAAACAAAATCATACAAGCATCTCATTATTATGTCTCTGTAATCCATTTTCAGCAATAACCAATTTGGCACATGTAAATCATGGAGTGTATTAGTCCTGGTTTAGTAATTTTAAATTTGTATTGGTTTTGTATCTCAAAAATTCATTTATTAATTGGGCAGACACAAATGAAGAAACGAGTGGGAAGAAGCTAAGATTGGATATCTCAGAGCAATTTCCTGGGATTAATCTTAAAGGAGGAAAAGGAAAAAAAAAAAGAAAAGAAAAAATGGGTAATATATTTTCATGATGCTATTTTCAGTATATATTTCCCATAGATGCATCTTAAGCACTTTGGAGCAATGCCAACTAGGGTACACTGTAGATATAAGTCAATATTACAACAGAGGCACTTAACAAGAAGGCATGACTGATGCAATACACCTGCTTGTAGGAGAAGAAAGCTTGTTCACCTGCTCTGGGAAATACGTTTCCGATTGCCCATTTCTATTCCTTTTCACTTTATTGTTGATTTATTGCCTTTGCCCAGCTTCAGCATGACAAAGGCTTCAGCTTTCAGCACAAAATGATATTCCAGACTCCACTAAATATATTTGTAAGACAAGGGCAGCCAACAAAATTAAACTGCCGGCACAAAGACCGGCTGTTATTTAAAGCCGGAGAGATTACAGGGGATTATTACTTTATCAAAAAATATTTCAACTACGAACCAGTGCTTATTTCTCTAGTACTTTTGGCTGTGTGCTAATTTATCTCCCACCTTGCATGGATTTAGTCTTTCATTGCCATTTTATTGAAAATCTTGACAAATGTCAGTGGCCTAAGTCATAGGACACCTAGGCTTACTCCGTTATTGCTACAGAGAGCTGGAAATCAGGACCTTCAAAGGGATTTATGTGTGCTGCTTCTTTGATTTTTATTGTTGTGCTTTCATTTGAAACTTCAGGCATTTTATCTTTTATCTCGTTTATCTTTTTGAAAGTCCCACCTAAGGATGGCAACACAAACAACTAAAATCCAACAGTATTACCATTATGAAGCTGATGATTTGGTCACATTTTTCCTTCTATCCTTCCTAAATGCAACATTTTATCTGTTTCAAATTGCCTCTTTTAAGATTTTTTTTTTTCTCAGAGACTTAACAGGCTTTGAGAGGAATTATAACTATCAAAATTAGAAATAAGAGGATAAGAATAATCCATTTTTAGTATCTGTTACTTCTTAAAGTTTTTCTCTCATTTTAGCCTCATGCTTTTAGGTAAAGTTGTTATCCAATTTAACTTATTCTCTTTGATTCTGAGCCGTGCCTTAGTGCACCATAAAGATACCACAGTTAACTCTTTTAAAGATGAACCATAAAAATATGCTTCTAAAAAGACTCTTTTGCTTGAAAATATTGTGTGCCCTATTGTCATTAAATGTTGTCTCTATAATGGCGGCATATTTATTGTGTGTAGATACTGGACCCGTGAATGGTGTTCAACCAGTGCTGATTCCTGGAATTAGTGTTACAGTGGTGGATCCAACAAGTTAACAGAGATTGTTAACAGAGATCACTTCTATAACAGCCTGTCTCAGAAGTCTTAAGAGGGCACTTAACACCATCTTTGGGAGGGAACCAGGAATGCTTCCCAGAAGTAACACTGAATTTAGAACTAAAGAAACGAGAGTTTTCCAGCAAAGAAGAAATGAAGGTGTGAAAGGAAAGAATGTTTCAAGCAAAGGTAACAAAATGTGGGCTTACCCAGAGGCGAAACAAAAGATGATGCAGTCAACGATCTGAACATAATTCAATATGGGAAGAGGGTACAGTGGCGTTTGAAAGTGATAAGAATTGAAATTTCATTGGAAAGTGAAAACCTAGGACTGAGGAGAGTTTGGAAATTAGCCAAAGGGCAATGGAGAGCTACTGGAAAATGAGTGACATGAATATATTTAAATTTTAAAAAGATCATCATCGTCAGAACAGAAAATTAAAAGGGCACAGTCCTAAAGATTGGGAGAAGTATTTGAACATCACTGCAATAATTTTACTCTGAGATTAAGGTGGCCAGAACAAAGATAGCCATAGTGGGATCATAAAGAAATTGGACAGATATAAAAGAAACAAAGGAAGCAAATGCAATGCAATGCAAGGAGACTGAATAAAACTTGGTAATCAATGGACTCTGGAGGCGTGAGAAAGAGGAGGAGGTGGTGAAATACGTTTCTGACTTGGGCATATGAGTGAATGTAGAGCATTTCTCTGAGAAAGGGAAAACTCAAGCAAGAAAAGATCTAGAAGTCTATGTGTGTGCATGTGTGGTAAATACATGTGAGTGTTTTGGGAAGTGGGGTTAAGCTTGAGGTCAATTTACAACATATGGAGTTTGAAGAGTTTATGGGACAGCTGAGTGAAGTTGCCTCTCAATTCTCTCAAAGACACAAAGGTCTACATATACACATTAAAATCACGGGGATAGATGACATATCTCAGTGACGGTGTATTCTTTCTTCAAAAAGAGCCAAAACTGCTATAGGATGAAATATCCATACATACAGGAGGTTGAGGAGCAGTAGTCACACTCAAACAAGCTCATGGAGGTTAAGGCCCGAAATACATCTGGTAATGAGGACACTTCTTAGTGGTCTTGGCATAGACTATTTGAATAGGAAGTGAAATCATTTGTTACATTGAATGTTTCTAATTAAATTATTTTATTCATTTATCCTTCCGTTCATTCATGGAAGGATTCAATTCACTAATTGAAAACATGAAAATGAGGTATGTGTGCAACTGTGCAGATAATCATCAAATGTGCCTTCAGCCAATGTCTTTTACATATTTATATGCACTCATTTGTAGGAAGAAGGACTTGTTTTCTATTAATAAAACTGTATACTTTCTTCTTGGTATTCAAATAATGAATTTATTTTATGCACTTAAATACAGTTTATAAAAATAGTACATTTTAAAAGCCAAATGGTATAGAAAGACAATTTGAGGAAGCAAGTCCAGCCCTACTCCTTCCTAAGCTCAGGTCCTCCTCTTCACATTCAATTATTCTAGTTCTTTCAGTTTTTTTTTTTTTTTAGTCATTATTTTCCTTCAACTTTATTAAATATATTGCTATTTCTTGATTTATGAATTTTAAATATTATATTTTTGCCTTCCCTTCCCATAATGATTAGATGAGGAATTACCTTGCTTGGACCCAGTCACATATGGGCTCATCCTCCTCAGGCCTCCAATACAAGTATGCCACAATTTTGCTTAAGTTGCTTTTCAAAGTCCTTGTTGTCTTGTCTGACATCAATATCATTTTTGCTGGTGTCTATGACTTACATATTTTCTCTAAGAGCCTCCCTCCAAAAGCCCTCTATCATATGCCTCAATCGAGTTCAGGTTTTCTCAACATTATAGTTATTGACATTCTGGGCCAGATAATTCTTGTGTGTATGTGTGTTTGTGTGTGTGTGAGTGTGAGTGTGAGTGTGTGTGTGTTATATGTGTGTGTGTGGTGATATACTGGGTCTTTAAGAAGTTTAGCAACCTCTCTAGCTTCTATTCACTTCTTTTCAGTACCACTTCTCATCTTGATAAGTAAAAATGTCCCCAGATTTTACTAGTGTCCCCTGGAAGACAAAACTATGCTCAATTGGTAACCATTAGCCTAGACTGGCTGCTCACAAGGATTCCTGCAAGGCAGTTAATCATGAATCACCTGGCCTGTTTTGTGGTGGCTGACCTGTTTCCAAGAGCCCATATCTTTGTTTTTATATACTTCTTTCTTTTGGTGAATCATGTTGTGGCAAGCAGCCTCTAAGACGGCCCCCAATGATCCCATCATCCAAGTAGTCCTATCTTTGTGTAACTTCCCTCCACATCATATGTACTAGATGTCACTGCTGAGTTTAGGTTTTAAAAAAATTTAGGTTCTCTCTTGGGTACTCTCTCTCTCTGTATCTCATCTCTCTCTCTCTTTCTCTCCCACCTTCACTCCCTCCTTCCCTTACTCCCTCTCCCCACCTTTTTCACTGCTTTCTCTGTAAGAGACCAACTGACATGTTGTCTGTTCAGCCCTATTGAAAAGTCAAACAACAAATAACTGAGAGCTCCTGTCAACCTTCACAGGCTTAAGCTTGGGAACAGATTGTCCGGTCCCTTCTGATTACTATAGCCTGGCCAAGAGTTTGATTCCAAAAGAGACCGTAAGCCAGAATCATCCTGCTAAACTAAAACTATAATTCTGAACCCTCACAAAAATGTATAAAGTGATAAGTATTTGCTGTTTTAAGGTGCTAAATTTTAGGGTAATTTTTTATACAGAATCAGATAACTAACATGCATATCAAGTAGTATCTCAGTAAAGGTATTTAGGAAGTCTTAGACAATGACACAAGATACCTCTGCCTTTTTATGTATTAAATTATTCCTCGATCACACATGACTGATAATTTGACTAAGTTTAGAATTCTAGTTTGAAAACCACTTTCCTTAAGAATTGTGAAGATGGTCTTCCATTATCTTCAAATTGCTAGTGCTTCTGTGAAGACATTCCCTACTAGTCTGAGTCTTCTTGGTCCTGCCTTTAGCAGACTTAGTGTTTGCTTTAGAGTGTGTCTTTTACTGTTCACTGTGTTGGGTAAGGAAGCAAACTTTTACATCGGATTTATTTTATTCTATAAAGTATTTTCTATTACATCTTTGCTAATGTCCTCTCCCCATCTATTCTCTCTTTCTATAAATCCTATTAAATATTACACATCATGTTTTGATCCTCTGATATTCTATTTTGTTTTCATTGTCCATTTTTCTTTTTGCATTTTTGTTCAACGTTCTGGAAGATTTCCCTGCACCTTCAAGGGTTCTTTTTTTATTGTTTGCCAGTTTTATTTTAAAGTATCATGTTCTTGCTTCATAGATTTATATTTCTACTACTTCTATGAAGATATTATATCTTTTATGTTTTTTCTGTCTCCTGTATTATCTCTGTTTTATCCAATTATCATTATTTGTTCATTTGCTTGGTCTTTATCTTCCAACCTGGAGGTATTATTGAACTAGCTGATGGCCCTGGTTATCTGTACACAGTGTGATGGAGTCACTGCATTTTGTATTGAAGATTCCATGTGCAGTGGCTGAGTTTGTCAACAAGTAGGATTCACTTTCAGCTGATGATATGGAAAAACTATTATTTTCAATGGGACATTTCTAAAACTCTAATTATCCCACATATATTTTCATGGGACTATTCAGTTCTTCTATGGAAAAAAACATCTCATCTCCTAATGATGAAAGAAAAGCCAAACTATAAGAATTCTTGGAAGAAAGTTAAAAATAAGGCCAAGGGACCTACAGCCCTGTGTACAGATGTCATTTCATTTCTGTTTTTGGACAAAGGCAAACAATAAGGCCAAAGGTCCCACAGCCCAGTGTACAAATGCCACTCTATGCTTGTCTTAAACTCTGTCTCTCAGCCATGCCCTCAGCTTTGAAAACTCTGGTTCAGTTGTTATGTGCTACAGAATATGTATCTGGACTGCTGGAATGGAGGTGGAAAGGAACTTGCTTATCTGCCTGGATAGGAAAAAATGGGTCTAGAGTTAGAAGCTACTTGTAAAAATTTTACCCCATTTCCCTTGACATCATGGCTTGTTCCAGACACCATAGAGTATGGAACACCCAGGGCTGAGACTCTCCCAAGCTGTCTCTCCATTTTCATGCTTACACAGAGACTATAACTAAGTCAGCCTTCTTCCTTCATCTGTTGTCTGATTTCTAAAATGTGTTAATATTTCTTACACCTCCTAAGTTCCGCTTTTTTTTTTTTTACTTTCTACCTTTATAAATATATTTTAATTTCTCTATGTCATTATGGAGGAATTTAAGAAGAGAAGGATAATAAGTTTATGCATTCATCTCTTATGTTTAAATAAGAACATGCATGTATTACATATGATTTTTCTGAACCAAAAATATTCTGCCTAGCCTTATTAATAATATTAAAACCATTTGTTCCAAGAAAGTAGCACTCCCTCATGTGCTATTTCACTTAAAAATGTTAATTGACAGTGACTGTCAAATTTAGCTTGCTAGTTTCAGAGCTAGGGGCAGTAGCTGTACCCTGCAACTTGCATCACAGAAATTGGCATCTATAAGAGTGTAATTTTTTTTCACTTGATAGTCCTGTGTGCTCCAGTGTACACCAAAGTACAATTTACCAAATATAAGGAGATGTCCTGCACCCTTTTTTATTGGCAATATATTTTTAAGTATCCTTATATATTATCCCATCATTTCTGCCTGACTCATCTTTTAAACAGAGTTCTGTAAACAAGGCAGTGTGGAGGACTGCAGGAAGTGAATATGACATTTCTGACAGAGCACATAACCTACATGAAAGCTATCACCAAGAGAAAATGATCGCTTCTGTGAGAGTAGTACACAGTGCAATGAGAGGTCAAAGAATAGAGCAGAATAATTATAAGTTAAAAAGTGAGACTGGTGGGGTTTGATTTTTAATCCCACTGGTTCCTTGCTATGTCTTCCTGGATGAGACATTTAACCTTTCTGTGCCTAAGGTTTCTCATCCGTAAAATGGGGAAATGTTAGAGGTAACTCCATAAGCATGTTTGAGAATGAAATGAATCAACATATACAAAGTACTGAAACTGCATCTTGGCACACATTAAGCGCTTGATAAGCATTAGCTATTTTCTGTTTTCTAGCTGGGAGACCAAGGGAGGTCTCCTGTGGGTGGTGCTGGGAATCTGAACTGGACTCGCAAGCTTGAAAACCTATTCACCACCTCTCCACTGAAGCTTTAGGTTAGGGGATTCCATTTCCAGAGTCCTTATTTCTAAACATCAAAAGGTCAAGCTACTTATAAAAGTGGAAAAAATCTATTACTTTGAATTAAGAGAAATAATGAAAATTCAAGACTTACTTGCTAAATAAAAGGTAATTAACTGCACAGAGAAACTGAATAAGCCCCAAACTTGGACTTCCTGCTGAATTGGTTTCACATCTCAAGATGTCAGTGTTACAGGTCAAGTGGTCTAAAAAGAATAAAAATATGTCTTTTCTCTGAGAAAAGCTTTCTTCACACAGACTTTAACTACTTTCTTAATCCTTAAGCTTCTAATTAGAGTTCTAGACCAAAAGCTAAACATTCAGTCCTTCATTCACTCCGCCCCCGGCTTAAACATTAAAAAAAAAAAAAAAAAAAATTTAGAAAGTAAATGAAGGTGGCTCAGTAACTAGCAAGATCTTTGTTCTGTTTTGTAATAACCATTCTTTGTGTTTTTCCCACATCTTTTATCTGAGTTTTTTCAAATCCTTTACAAACAGAATATCATTAATCCCCAATGACACTGCTACGAGACCCTTGACAATTGCAATTATCTCAAGTTTACAGATGAAGAAACCAAGGCACCTAGTTCATGTCTCTTCTCTTTTCATAATGAAGCCTACAAGCAAATAACAATTTTCTTGATTCTCACAGTACAGTTGTAAGTAACTAGCCTCATCAAAAAAAACAAACAGTTGCTCAATTTTTGAAAAATTTCTGGGTTATTTAAGCTGGGAAAGCACAAAGTAAGAAGATCCTAAAGGCCCTCAGAAAATATAATAAAAAATATTGCAGGCTCCACAGACCTTAGCTGTCTAAACCACCCTGCCTCCCACATGTATATTACAGATGACGAAATGGAATCTCAGGAAGAACAGTATTATGAACATTAATACTCAGATAATATAAGTTATTTTCATGCCCATCTGCACTAAGAAGTCTTTGGTGATGCACTGAGAGGAGCTGTCTTCTCTTCTCAACATGGCCCCACTGTAACCACATGACATCTTCTCCTGACTCTGTGGGGGTGTTCCTACACTTTCTAGGTATGTACTTTCTTCTCCTACTAGATTTAAAGTACATAAGTGCATCCAAGAATACTGAGACCAACTATGAGCTGGGTACTGACATTATGAAGGGGAATTGTGCATTGGAATCCAACTTCAAGAATTTCCTTGAAGCCAAATATACCACATTCATTTTTTTTTTATGAGCCCATAGGACATGTATGTGCTCATAAAAAAATCATATAGCACATGGCGTGTATTATGAACTGAATGTTTGTGTCCTCCTTAAATTCATAGGTTGAAGCCGAACCCCCAGTTATAGCTGTATTTAGTGATATGGCCTCGGAAGAAATAATTATGGTTAAACGAGGTTATAAGGGTAGAGCTCTGATACAATACAATGAATGTTCTTTTCAGAAGACACCAGAAAGCATATTTGGATTCTCTTCTCTTCTCTCCTCTCCTCTCTTCTCTATCTACACACATAATGAGGAAAGGCTATGTGCTCACACAGAGAGAAAGTAAGCATTTGCAACCCAAGGGGATAGCTCTCACCAGACACTAACCTTGTAGGCACATTGATCTCAGATTTCCAGTCTCCAAAACTGTGAGAAAATAAATTCTGTAGATTAATACTGTGGTATTTTGATATGACAGTTCTAGCGCATGCATATAGTAGGCATTAAATGGATGTTCGTAGAGTTAAATGTATTGTGTTGTATTTCTTAGCCTCATTTCCATACTCATCTTTGATTACAGCTTTTCACTCAGGGCCTTAGAGCACTGGCTCAGCCACTGTTGCTGCCTCTAGTTTGGTTTCCTTGATGCCGCACAGCTAGAGTGCTTGGGGTTGACGTGGGAATTTTCCATGTGTTTAGCCATGTCTCCCAGCTGTACATCATCGAGCCTAGCCTTGTAGTTAGCAGAGTTCATTAGTTCTTTGCATATACCTTGCACTTCAGCCATTTAAATATATATTTTTTTTCTCTTTCTATCTGTCTTTCTTTTAGACACATCATACAAGTTCCCCAAAGATCTGGTTCAGAGAGTATTTGGGAAAGCTGTGACTAGAGTTTTCCATTTTCATGCTTTTGTATATCAAACACGGCTGCCTGTGACTAATGACAGCAGCTACTGCACTGGGTGGGAACCCTGCGTCTCATTTTTCTCCTTCCTCAGGGCAATATCCCCCCATTAGGTGCTCTGCCTCTAGACAATGGAGGATTTCCATGTCCTCTTTGTATTAAAATTGAATCCCAATTATCCTGAATGTTGACATTCATATTATGCTCATATAACCCGAGCTTGCATTTTTTCTTTTCACAATGATGGTCCGTCTGAGGATAGGACTGCCAGCATGACCTAGTAGCTTCCATATTATTGTTTATTATTATTATTGTTATTATTATTAAACATCAATAAAATGCAGTGTTTTATTCTTTACATCTGTCAAGCACATCTACTTACATTGTCTCATTTGATCTTCTTAGATGGATTGAACTACTATAACAAAATAGTATAGACTGGTGACTCAAACATCAGTGAGAAGTTTATTCTCTCACAGTTCTGGAGGCCAGTAAGTTCAAGGCAGCAGCCAATTGAGTGTCCAGTAAGAACTCTCCTCTTGGCTTGCAGCCACCTTCTCACCATGTCCTCATGTGGCAGAGCAGGAGCAGGACCAGGAGCGGAAGCGGGAGCGGAGCTCTGGTGTCTCTTCTTATAAAAACACTGACCCTATGAGATCAGGGTTCTTCTCTTATGATCTTATTTAATCTTAATTACCTTCTTACTCTAAACACAGCTACAGGAAGATTCAGGGCTTCAACATATTAATTTTAGGGAGGGAGAGACCATTCTGTCCATAACAATCTTCAAGGACTATTTGAACACACCACAACATAAAAAATCCTCATCATGCCTTCATTTCTTCACTTGGGCCCACCCCCTGGCTCAGTGGATTAACGATATGATACTGGAGATGCGATTTGTTCTCTCCCATATCACTGTCCTTCTTCTAGGAGGGAGAAGTGAGGAGGAAGGACTCTTGATTGCCCTCTCAGAGTCACGGTGTTTCATAACTACGTTAATTTGAAATGGAAAATGGACCTGCCAGCAGGACCTGGTGTCACCTAGCAAGAGATTATCGGAAAGCCCAGAAATACAGGAAATAAACCAACCTAAACAGAGTCTGGGAGATATCAGAAGCCTTGAGAATTTTAAGTTCAAAAGTAGCAAAGTGTTGCTTGACACAAGCCCAAAGACTGGAGTGGTCAGGGAGTAGTAAGACCAAGGAAAAAGACCTCCGAGGCATGCTTTTCTCAGGCTGTTTTTCAGGATTCTTGCTGCTCTGAGGAAGTCAAGCATATGCCATATGCTCCTATCAGAAAATGTGTGGCAGGCGGCAGCATCGGGGATTGTCCTAGGGTTGGCCTGTTGAGATTTGTTGAAGATGCTTCTTCTCTGGATCCCTCCTTTTCCCTGTCTCCCTGGAGTCAGTCTGTTGGAAATGTAAAGTGTCTAGGTTCATCATTATTCCCTCCAAGGTTTGTGCAATCCAAATGCAGACAGTGTATCTTATGAATGTATATGTTTTAAAAAGATAAATAAAAAGGAGCAAAGTCAGAGGAACCATTCAGTATTGGAAGGCAGCTGGGCAGCTACCATGGGAAGGTGAATGGAAGCCTTATTTCGATTTTGTACCCAAGTGATCTCACCACATATTGATGGCCTTAAAGTTAGCATGTATTCTATATTTGATTTTTTTTCTTACCATCAAGGAGCCAAGAAGGACTTATGATGAAAGAGAAGAAAGGAGAATAAATTGGGGAAAGAAAATCTATCCATCTATCTATCTATCTATCTATCTATCTATCTATCTATCTATCTATCTATCATCTATCTATCTATCTATCTGCAATGAGAATAAATGGATTTAGAAAATAATGTCTGCCTAGAGAACACTTACTCATCTTTCATGGCCCAACACAAGGGTCACTATCTCTACAAAGCCTTTTCTGACTCCCTTGAAGAAAGAATTGGTTACTCTTCCATCTTTGCCTTACTCTACCTCTAACAGAATCTATTCTAGCATCTACTTTATATTGGCATCCTTAGTATTTGTTATATCTTCATTCCCAGAATAGATCCTTAAAGGCAGAGCGGGTTCCTGTCTATCTCAGTCTCTCCAGTACATAAAATAGTGTCGGCCACATATTAGACACTCTGTGAATAGTAAAGTGTAAAGCTCAAAGGATATTTCCATAGCGCCATGGTGAAGGCAGAGCATAAAGTGCTGTGAAAGTTAAGAAGTGTATCTTTAGAACACTCTTATCTTTGCCTCTTTCAAATGCTCCTTCTCCTCCAATTGCCACATCTCTGAGAAGTTGCCTGTGGGCCAAAGCCCCAGATTATGGAATTATAACTTCTCCTTCCTAAGGACCCTGTGACCCAGAAATGTCTCCTCTTCTGCCTCTATTCTTTCTTACCAAGAATTAAAATCTTTTTCTTCCTTTTCGTTCTTCTTGTTTTCATTTGAAATGATAGTAGCAGCTTAACCCGGATAAGTCTCTATTTGGAGAAATTTCAAGAAAAATGATAAAGGGCAAAGAACCTGTCAAATCCAATCCCTTCCAGGGAGAGACTTGCAAACATGACTTTGAGTCACATTGGTCTTCTTTCCTCTGGCCTGGACACCCTTATTAAATAAATTTGCAAGATAAAATTTTTGTTCAGTGTTTACACAGTTCATCTACCTGTCTTCCCCACCCCTGACTTCTTAACCCAGAGTGCTGCAATTCTAGCCATTTTGTATGACATGGCTGTGGGCATTTTCTTCCTCCTAGGGAGAACAAAAAGAACTCCTTTTAAGAGTGATCCTCTCATCATAATTCCCACATGATTCTCAAAGGTGTCTTAAATCAAAGTAAGGTTAAGAAAGCTGTACCAACAAAAGACTCTTAACGCCATCTCAGAGAGGTGTGAATCAATCTTACAAGCTTTCCAGAGAAAAGCTTTTTTCAGTTAACCCTTTACCATCTTTGCTGCCCTAATCTCTCTCTCTTTTTTTAATCTGTAAATATTCTTAACTTCCATTAGTATTTTCAGAGGTGTATTTTCCACCAAAGTGTATCCAAGTCACAGTAAGAATATTCCTACCTCTTTATAATACAGTGTCACCAATATTATTCACTGGCAATTATGTCAGTGGCTGAATACTATTAACATACTGGGAACAAGCTGTAAAGGTACCGATTCTTAATTCCCCATAAAAAGTATTTCACAGTCTGCAACTGAAACCCTAGCAGAAAGAAATATAAATGTAAGACTATACAAGAAAGGATTAAGAAATCACAAAATCTAATACCTGAAAAGACACTCAGAAGTTTTTTCTCTGTCATTCACTGTTGGAATTCTTATTAAGGTTTCCACATTTAATAAACTTTCATTTAATTATTATTTGATGACCTCCAATGTCAAGGAATTCATTATCTCTCAAGGTATTTTACTCTCTTGTTATAATCCCCCAATTCCTAGGAGATTCATTCTCAAAGTTAGGTAAAATTTAACTTCTATTTAGATGGCTTGAGAAATCTGGGCAACCTCACTTCCTCATATATCTAGACTGACTTCCAGAAAGTTTAAGGCAGTTTTTGAGTCCTTTTTTTTTTTTTTTTAATCATGTTTAAACAAAATCCTATCCTGCTTATCTTTGTTGGTTTCCATAGTCCTTGATACTATGTAATGAGACTAATAAATGAAGAAGCACGTATCTTAGTTGCACCACTGTAGTAAAGAGAGATGACAGGAAATGTCCAGGAACCTGAATCATTGAGTCAGCCACCACTGACTACTGTAATAAGAGTTCCCTAGAGCAATGGTGAGGGAATGGGTCAGGGTGAGGGCATGTGCAGGGGTGACTTTCTGACGCTGAGTGAGGGGAGGGGGCATTCCATCACTAACCATGGCTTGGACACCCATTTCCCGTTAGACTGAGGTGCAAGCCTTTGCTTTTACACTTACCCTGAGATCTAAGCTTAAAACAAACAAACCGATAAGTAAGACACAAGTATTTCCTTGTTTCTTTCATTTAGCCAGGGTTAAAAATATGTAAATATCTATGGGATCAAGTTTAGCTTTAGAGTATAAGAAAATAGGGGATAAAGCAGAATTCAAGAATGCTTTTCAATTAAATAAATTCGAGTTATTTAAAACATGTTGTGTTTCAAAAATAAATAACACAGTTTAGCTCTTGTGGTGAAGAATACAGAATATGCTATCAAACTTAAGAGGGAGAATTAAACTCAGCTCTTCTCCTTACTTGCTGTGGGATTTTAATCAAGATATTTAATATCTATCTGTCTTAGTTTCTACAACTGTAAGATATTGGGTTTGTTAATACCACCAATCGAGGATTAAGTGCTGTGTGAATTAATTATAATAGTGCCCAGCATAGATAGATAGATAGATAGATAGATAGATAGATAGATAGATAGATAGATAGATAGATATACACATATATATATATGTTTGTGTGTGTACATTTATTTATATGTACATATATTATAATAGAGTAAATAGAATGACATATATTTAGTCTGACATAGTGATTCCTGTTATTGTCTATATCCATTGACATGACCTGACAAGTCTGAATGTGCCTTTGAGACCACCCCCAAAAGATGCTTTGCGGGAAATCTTGTATTTCAATGCTCTGGAAGTATCTTACTTATAATCCAACCACATCTAGTTTAGAGGAAATGTTGTCGGGTTGGATAGAAGGAGTTCTGTCTTCTAGCCCCACCTGTGTCATGAATGAGCTGGCTGGCCTACATTAATCAGTTAATTCATGCCTCAGTGTCCTCAGCCAGACTTATCAATCTCACAGAGACATTATGGGGTCCCAGTTTAAGAACTGACATGCTTATATAATGGTTCCAATCATACAAAGATTTGCTGATTAATAAGAGGTCTAATAAACTATGTTTCCTTCCTCTCTTGTAGGCTCTTCAAAAACAAAGTCTTAGAATGATGTTATCATTCTAGTTTCTCTTTCCCTTTTTGCTTCCATCATATTGTTCCTAGAGTGAATGAATCCTGTTACTTCTAGTTGGACATTGTTATTATTATTGCACTTTAGGCCTGATTCAACTCAGAGGTCCACCAATATTGATCCTTGCTTTAGATCTTTACATCATTCTTTATGTTCAATGTTATAAATAGTTAAAGCAAGATGAAGCAAAGAATAAGCCCTCAAAAAGTAAAAGGAAGCAAAGAATGAACCCCCAAGAGAGATAGTTAGAGTCTCTGCTTAAGGTCTGTAGAGGACGCAGTGAATGATGTGCACCACAGGCCTCCTTCCTCCTGTGTCCCACCACAGCCCATCTCCATAGTGGATGTTTCTAAAGCCCAGACTCATCTCATTGTGCCAGCAAATTACAGGACGAGGAAAAGTATATTCTTGATCACAAGAAAATGTTTTCCGAGACCAGAATACAGGGATGTCCACATCTTTGCCCTCTTTGCCCATCCTAATAATTGTTACACCCCTGATATTTTGATATCATAGAGTCTATGGCTACAACTATATTAATAGTCATTATTTCAGGGTAGAATTAAGTAGTCAGGGAAGAAAACCTGATTTTTTCTAACAGCTATCAAAACAGGTATCTTTCAACATCCCTCCTATGAAGTAGGTTCTCTAGCTCCTTTCTCCCTCTTATCTTCGCATATTCCATTTTGTCCACATTCTTTTCAAAATCTGATCCTCAGAACAGAGACCATATTCCACAAGGTTATGACTCACATATGCTACTTCTCTCCAAGACCTAGGCAATCAACTTCTATTAATACAGCCTGCATTTATGCTAGTTGTTTTAACAGCCTTCAGTAAAGGAGACTGCAGTAAAGATGACAGGATATATGTGACAAATGTCTTTCTGAAATTTAGATATGCTTATGATCTTCTCCTTTACTCTTAATGAATTCAAGCACAGAATAAATAATAATTACTGCTGCACAGTTGAGGCAAATTTAAGTCAATACATTTGAGACTTCAGCAATGAATTGACACTGGCCTGGAAAACCAATTGCAATTCATAAAGGTAAAGTTTAATCAAGAGTTTGGCTGGAGGTCTGGAAATAAGCTGTCTAGGTAGGGCCAAATTTAGATTGAAATTATGCAGAGTTCTACATGGCATACCTTGTCCTTATAGACCAGCATGATATTCTATCAGGCTTCATACCACCAATACTCACCATTCTTGCAAAGCAGGACAGCCAGGAAGTCCTGAGAAGAAGAATTGATATAGAGCAAGAGGCTGGGTGTCTGGGCTGTCGCAAAACTAAATGCAATGTTTTCCTTAGATGGAGCTGACTCTGTGTAAATTGCTGAGGATGACAGGCTTATATTCTTGGTTACTGGGTAGGGTTCTTGAAACATGTAAGTAACCGAAGTGCCAGCCTCAAAGAGAGCAGAAACCTCTGCAAAATATAAAAGTGGAAAACACATATTAAAATCTTTAATTTATGATTCAGAATACATTAATAACTTGTTTATTGTTTCCTATGCATCAGGCACTGTGTGAGGGTTTGTACATTAATTATATGGTATGCTTCCCACAATAATTTTGAAGTGGCAGAGTCATTCTCATTTACAAATGAGAAACATGAGTCTTACCTAGGCTAAGAACCTTGAACAAGGTTGCATAGCTAGAAGAGAGAGCTAGGATATGCACTGAGAAATGCAGGTCAGTTTAACATACATTTGCAGAAAATTATCATGTGTCCAACTCATTTTTCAAAAAGCAAAAGATAAGATGTCCCTGCCTCCAGCATAGAGTAAAGAAATTCACTGAGACCATCTTACTTTCAAAATTGAAATGCTAACAGTTCTGGTTTGTGTTTTTCTTGTGTATCAAGAGGGTCTTAAGTAAGCGCTAAATTACTGAGAGCAGAACATTGGGAGAGGCAGCAGTAATACCCTGTGGTGTTTGGTGAAGAGTGAGGATCCATTGAAACAGAAGAGAGGGGGTCCATGGAAACAGCAAGAAGAGTATTAGTATTCAACTCCCAGACTCAAGTTTTCAGATGTCTAAGAATTAGTATTCAGTCCCCAAAGAGAGCAACAGCTTGGGCAAATAAGCCTTCCTATGAGAAACAATTCCTATCACATGACACATTGGAGAGAGTTCTGCCACCACCATAAAGAAAGGAAGCATCTACAAATTGATGACATTCAATTAGCGGGAATATGCAAATCCCCCAATCTTTCCTTTATAATGTCCTCCTTCCAACTGTTAGTTTAATGGAATTAGCACAGGGTTTGGCTTCAGCACTGGATCTAAAGCTTCATTGGATTTCATACTAGCTGTGTGGTCCCAGGCAAGTTAGGGAACTCTGTGAAGATTATTTTCTCATCTGGCAAATGGGAAGCATAACATAAGATCTACCTCAACAATATTTCTGTGTGGATAAATGAGTTGATGTGTGTACAGCACTTAGGAGAGTTACACAGCACAGTTTGAACTCATGAACTCTCATATTAGAAGATAATTTAACCTGAACCCATCCCGATTTTCTTCATTAAATAAAAATCTGTTTATTTACTGCACATTCATCCAAATGCTGAAATATTTTCTTTTAATCAAGGCTACTCTTAAGTTCACTTTCAATTTTATCTATATAGAGTATCAGGGTATGGAGTAAAAGGTCCTTTATAGAGAAACATAGATTAGATCTGGCAGCAAACATCTTTCATAAAAATAGCACAGTAAACAGGAATGTATATTGGCATAATTAATTTATTTTTTTTTCTAAATGATATGTGGGATGTTTCTAATTCCACATGGAATTCTCTGATTGAATTGATGGCTCCTAGAACACAATTAAACCTGGCTTAACCTTTATATTTCTATTGCAGATTTGTTCTACTTTTGTGAAAATGCTATAACAGCCTGTAGAAGTGCCAAAAAAAGTAGATAAAGTTGCATATTTATGCATATCATTAGCAGATTGAGGATATGAGTTCATTTATCTAAAGGTTCAGATTAAGAGTTTTGCATTCGTCATGAAGGTTATAACATCAGTACTCCAGATTAAAGATATGAAGCAGAGTCTTATGACAGTGAAGATTCGGGTTAAATATTGACTTAATTCAAGCATTTTCCCTGAGTGAACTTCCTTGCGGACATTTAACCTGTACTTTGAGTTACTATCTCCTAGTTAACAGAAAAATGTCTTTTCTTTGATGTTTGTGTGTGAGTTCAAATGTATATATAATTTAAAGCATTCTGTTATATAACATTAAACATAGGCATATTACATTTTTTCTTTATACTTAAGACAGGAAATTAAAAAGAAAAGTAATTTTTTAGTTAGAAATGTCCTACAAAATTTGTGTCCTCCCTCTTCCCTATCCCCAGTAATTTTTGTGTTTATGTATTATCAATTTCAACATAAGGGAAATTCAGCAAGAAACCTGGATTCTATTATTCTCTCAGTTTCTTATACTTTATAAACTAAGAGTTTAAGTTCTCTGATCATATTTATGCCTCTGATTGATTTTTTTTCTGAACATCCAAAACTATTTGGATAAATAGGAAAAAAAAATCTTAACATGAAGGTGTTTATCAGTGAATATCATGCTACTACAAGACCACAATACCAACATTAGCAATATCTCTTGAACACCTACCTGGTGGAAAAAATTGTACTGATTATATTCTGAGAAGAACACATTAAAAGAATAACACCAATGGCCGTAGCCTAGGGTGTGATATGTGAGTGACAGAAAAAATAATACAAAGATATCTCCATGGGTCAAAGTAGCCTAGGAAGATCTAAAAGAATTGCTCAACACTGACAAGGCCTTAAAGTGTGGAATGAGCTAACAGAAGTAGCTAGGAGACAGGGTGGTGCTGGAGAGGAAATGTATCTCTGAGCCAGCTGTGTAGTCTGATTGACCTGGAAACTGGAACCTGGCTGTGCCCTTCTGCAGTTCTTTCAAAAGATCGCGATTAATCTCAGTTTATTCAAACATAAATAGTAGTGAATTTAGCCTTGTAGTGGGTAGAAGGATTAGAAGAATATAAAATTATGGCACATAGTAGGAACTCAATAAACAATAGCTGGTCTTAATAATGATAATTAAATTTAGAATTAGAATAAACATGACAACCAATCTTGGATAATGACAAAGCTAGTAGTTACCTAGAAATCAGATCGCAATTAATTTAAAAAAACATAAAATAATAAAATAAAAATAAATAGAACAATTGGCATAATATTAAACACGCATAAATAAGTTTTTCTTATAATAATGATCCTGTGGCCTTGGAAGAGACAATGATTTTCTTAGATAAAACTCTGAAAACACAAGCAACAAAATTTTTTAAAAAGGTATATTAGACTTCATTAAAACTAAA
>NW_011888868.1:3086321-3090639 GCF_000151845.1 Pteropus vampyrus
GGAATCCTCTTTTGGAAATAAAAGAGGATGAAATATGGTCAATTCTACACATAATTAAACCTCGAAAACATGCTAATTGAAAGAAACCAGACAGAAAAAGGCCACATATAAATAAAATACCCAGACCAGGTAAATCCATAGTGACAGAAAATAGATTAGTGGTTTCCAGGAACTCAGGGGAGAGGTGAATGAAGAGTTGCTGCTAATGAGTATAGATTTCTTTTAGGGATGATGAAAACACTCTAAAATAGATGGTGATGGTTGCACAACTTCGTGAACATGCTAAAAACTCATGCATTGCACATTTAAACAAGTTCAATACCATGATATGTAAATTACATTATAATTTAATAAGAAAGAAACACAAACCAAAAAACTACATATTTGAATTATATTCCTGTAGAGAAGGAAATTAGGGTCATTAAGGAGAAAAGGAACCAATAAGATGTTAGATGGACCCTCAGCTCTGCCATTTATTAATAAGTCACTAAACCTCCATGACCTTCAAGGTTCTCATATGTTAAATGTAGACATTATCATTCTCCCTATTAGACTGGGGATGAGGAACAAATATTTCAGTCAATAATTATTACCTAAATTTATGATTATTATTTCTTTGTACCATAAACAGAAAGAGAAAGTAGGTTCATTGTCTATGGTTCTAGCCCAGGCATAGCTAATAGATAAATGTCACTAATTCTACCCCAGATATTTCCGGTATTTACACACCCTGAAATATACATGCCATAGAGAGTTAGCATAGAAGACTGCCCCAATAGAGAGCAACCATGTTTAGGACCATCTTGTAGTTAATGGCTCCATTTCACTTCCGAGTCACGTTTCCCAGAGGCAATTGGCATGGCTAATAGACTTGGTAAAAAGGTTCATCTCACAGACTTTGGAACTGCTGAATATAAAGAGAATCATTTCTTTAGATTTATGAAATGGAGAAAGTTTGGAAACAATGAAATATGAAACAAGCTGAAAAAGCTAAGCACATATGTGTCTATTTTGCTTGTAGATCAAAATAAAAAGTGGGAAGAGAGCACAGAGGACATTTCAACAAATTCAGTCAAAAGATACAGTGGCATGTACAGAAGATAATTTATAGGAGCTGTTTCAGAGAAAGGAGCCAATGAAAAATTAGGCTAAATTCAGAATATGATCTATGAGATGTTTGAACAATATTCCTGGATAAAGGCAGAGAAGTCTGCTATTTTTTTTCCCCCAACAGAAGCCTGGATATAGATCCTGTAAAACAATGTTAGTATACTTTAGTGACAGAGCTTGCTAGTGCTTATTCTGTATTTGCTTCTTTTAGCATGTGGGACCAGTCTAAGCGTGTCATTCAAACTTTTCAGGAAAGTTGTTTAGAGACCTCTGGGAAAACCCAGCAGCACTTTGCTTATCTTAAGTAACATTAAGAGCCTACCAGAAAAGGCCCTGATTTATTTCAAGTTCTCTTGCAGGGCCCAACACTCTGTCGGCTCTAAAATTTGTACCATTAATTTTCTCCAAAGCAAGATACTTTCCAGCAATGACAAACAAGTAATTCACACTAACTGAGAAGGCCAGTGCAAATGGATGAAGAGTTTGACCAGCCATATCGAGCCAGTAATTCACACTTACTGGGCAGAAGGCCATTGAAGATGGATAAAAAGCTTGAATTACAGATCTCTTGAAGACAATACTGGGTGCTCCTTTCCTTATTGTTTTTAAGTTCTAACAGGAAGTTGGACTAAATAAAGCAATGTTTGGCAGAGGTGCTTGGGAAAAATGTTTTAATGAATTTACAAGAATTTTTATAGCTGCCTTTATTATTTGTGTATAAATGATGCTTCAAATGGTGATTAAAATGTTTTAATGGTTTAAACACTGCTCTTGAAATATCTTTTACATTATTTACTCAACAAATTTTTTTAATCAATAAAATAAACTTTACAATTCTGTGAAGACTGATGGTAGACTAAATCTTTTGTCGTATTTGAAAAAATAGTATTTCCTCTAAAAATGAAATTTTATAGTTTGTAAAATTATCTTGAATTTATTTAGATAATTTACACTACGACCATTCATTATTCCTTGTTCAAGATGTATATCCATTATGGTTAGCTTTTGTCAATGCAATGAATTTATAAGACTCAGAGGTAGGTCTTTAAAGCCTCAGACCCCAATCACATCATCTACAGAACAGAGAGATTTTACTAGATACATAATACAGATTTTACTAATTTATCTATACTCTCCTTATTTTAAAAATAATTTAAGATGCCCTAAGGGTCTTTAATGTTCTTCCAAAACCAAATTCTATGATTCTTTGATTACATTTATGAACTGAAGAATTAAAACTGGAAGGGTCATTATACTCCACCTGATCTGGTTGACAAAGGAGAAATGAGAGTCTACGTGATACAACAGAAAGAACAGTCACTCCTCCTCGGCTGGCTCTTGGCCAAGAAGAATCTGTTGCCTGTTACTATCTGTCCACTTGGTACAATTGTACTGCCAGTGTCCACACACAGTGATAATGTGTATGAATATTTCTTTTGAGGAGGTATGCAGGGTTTCTACACAGAGAGAAATTGAGGGAGAGTAAATGATAGTTTGAGGACTCTCTAAGGTCATAGGATTCTATGACTTGGTCATGGCCTGTACGTGCTAACCATACAGCACATGGTAGAACAGAAATCCATGTTGTACCTTTTTTGCAAAAGGGCCCTTCATATGGTGAATTGGTGCAATCACATAAGTATCCACTGCGCTTCTCCACACACTTGCCCCCGTTGTTGCAGATGCTGCCATAACTACTGCAATGGCCGGGGCATCCTGGCCGGACTCCAGAAGTAACTTTTGCTCTCTCCTCCAGGTCCAGTTTCTGCCCATTCAAGTGTAAGGAGCGTATGCATCCCAGGAAGCCTTTCTGTTTTGATGATGTTCCCCCTAAGGGGTAAAACACACACACATATACACAAAAATATAAGATATTATAGGGTTCAAATTTTTTTAAGTTTAATATCAGCATTGGTAACAACTGACTATTGTTCTGTTGTTATGCTGTGGTGGACTTTTCCATTGAAGTTTATGGTGAGAATTAGGAATTTAAAGAACCTGGAGAAAATGCAAGCCTTTTCAGGCTGGGAAAAATAGCCTACAACACACACCCAAAAACCTTTAAAAAGATTATAGTTCATGTAGAATACCGTACTTTATAAATTTAAGATACAAACTTTAAGATAAGAACTTGCTATGTCCTCTTAAAAAGAAATAAAAAGTGTTTTTGATCTATAGCAGACATTTATCTAAAGTGGAATGCATAGAGCTAGATTGTCCCTCTGGCAAAGTTAGAAGCAAGCCGTTAGGTTCATGGAGTTAGAAAACTACAAATTGCTTTGTAATGCACGCATTACAAAGAAATGAACTAGAAAGAGATGAACTTCAGGACCAGACACACATGGCCTCAAACTCCAAGTTACTAGATGATTAGCCACATTAACAACTGACTCACTTAAACCTCAGCTACTTGATCTATAAAATAAGAATAAGTCTATTTCATGTGATTATGGTAATGCTTAGCTAAGATCAAAGAATACAGTACATTCTCAATCACTGCTCTTTTCTATCCCTTCTTTTCAACCCTCATAATGGTGAGAACTGGTAGGTCATATATATAAATGCTGATTGATCTTAGCGATTACTCCCAGATTATTATTTGGAAGATGAATTTTTCCTTCTGGAATACAGAAAAGGGTTGTACCCCAACTTTCTGCTGAAGGTACATCTTAAAGTTGTCAGAAAGACCTGCAATGCCCATTGAAAATTGTTCAAGAAGAGAGTATATTCGAAATGATGGAGTTTTTTGTTAATGTTAGAAATTTTAGGATTCTACTAGCATACATCTCAAAAGTCAGAAAAATATGCATTGAGAGACACCAAACCAAGAGATTAAACTAAAACCCATCAGCAGATATTTATTTTGTGTTGAGAATTCTGCAAGATCCCAGAGAAGGTATTTGACCAGACTTAAAGAGCCCAAATTCTATTAAAAATCCAGTGTTTTAAGCTTAAGTTTATGAACACGGATAATGAAGGATATTCAGGTCTTCAAGGTCTACAAGGAGCACTAATGGGGAGGGGGTGAAGGTGTGTTGGAAAACGACAAGGGTAGGACTGGCTTGTCATTTATTTTCTCTATCATCTCTTCTTTCTGACCCTCATTTGTTTCTAGTCTTTTATATTTCAACTTTATTAAATCTTGGTCCAACAAATGACCAGATAAAATATATTCCTACCAAGGTGGAAACAGATATAAATTTCATAT
>NW_011888868.1:3092334-3096758 GCF_000151845.1 Pteropus vampyrus
TTTTGAACTGTTAATGGATCTTTAATGCCCCATGGTCTGTCTTGACTTTGGACCCCTGTGTATGCTTCATATTTATGTGGTATGGTATCTTTCCCCATGAACTTCACTGCTCATCCTCCTTCATCCTGCAATCACAAACACACACAAACTCTACATTCCTTAGTCACAAATTTTCTGCGCACCCAGTATTTATTTTAACTGGATGCCAATTTTTTAAAATAAAACTATTTAAAAAATTGTAGTAAGTCTTTCACTGAAGAACTGAGATCTGTTAGCAATGAACCTATTTTCCTGCATGGCAAAGCTCAGCTGCACTAAGGGCAGTTCCTCAAGCATTGTACATTCCCCACTAGGACAACTTCAATCATTCATATCACCTTCCTGGCTCTTGCAGGTATTTAATTTTTCAACCTTTTTAACATATTTTTCTTTTTAATTGTCTGCATCTTGTCTAGAGTTTATCATAAGGTTGAAAGAACATAGCCAACAAAAAATTGTAGTATTATAATTAGGGCAGCCGAAAGTCATTTAATTGGGGTTCCTACTTAATCTGCAAGCTGTTTGAGAATTAGAGCAATGCCTCTAATTTAAAAAAAATCAAAGAGACATACTTGTATGCCAGAAAACTTATAATTAACTCTTTGAATACTTAATGGTAAAAAGGTATTCATATTTTCACATTACGTAGTTGAGAAAACAGTGCCAGAGACATTGCTTTAGCCAGAATCAAGAATTAAACAGATTTTACACCAGCAGAGCCAAGAACAGACTAGGGTTTCCTAACCTTCAAAGCCTGTATATCTTCACAGCCCTAAAATCCTAAAATGAACTATTTGATTAGACAATTTTGGTTGATATTACTAGTGATTCTTATGTGGTGATTCTTCTACTGTCTTCTCCTGGTTTCTTATGTGGTTTCTCTTACCAACTAACAAATACATATGCATTTATCCTCTTGGCTTCCATATCACTCTTATTGACAATTTACATCATTGGTTACATGGCTTCGCTAAAAGCAATTTTATATGAAACTCTTCAGTTGGTCCTTGGTACCCCAAGCATATTCATCATGATGATGCTTCCTTGAACTGAGTCTGAATCAAATTTTAAAAACGTGACTATTGTCATTCATAGAAAACCTCCAAGTGTCATCTAGACAAATGCTCATTGCTTCCAGAGAAACATCTCAATTCCTTGTGTCTGCCTTGAGTGCAAGTGCAAGAGCCTCTATTTCTCTTGTGTGCCCTCACTACATTTGACATGATTCACCTGCAAATAGGAATAATAATTCCCTACCGATGTGAAAGCAGAAGTAGCATTTTGGGGGATCTCTGCAACTTTATGATTTATCAAGTCAGTGTAGTATTTTCCCTAAGGAGTTATAAGTTGGGAGTAACTTCAGTTTATTTTGGTACATATAAGAAGCTGAGCCAACGAAGCAAAAAAATAAGTTATATGAAAGATCAAAAAAGTAAGAAGTAAGTAAAGCCACACAAAAATGAGATTCATGGGAATAAAATCTTTCTAAAGTGTCCAGCACATTTGGAAAGATGTGATGTCAAATTTGGGGAGAATGAGAATTTTTTCATGCTGTTACATACACATGGGCATGAAGATAAAGATGTTGTCCTTCCTAATAAACACATAAAAATAGCAGATTCTCAAGTTCTGAAAAGTTAGTTACCAGACTCTTCAATTTTATCTTGCAGATAAAGACAATGAGTATACTTAGGCTAGTTGTGTTCTACCAAGACTCCGTGGCCTGTTGGCAGTTGAACTTGAATTTATACCTAGATCTCTTCATTTTACTCTCAGCTACAGGTGCTAGTTCTTGGGCTTCTCTTGCTTCACCTTTATAGTGACTGGCACATTTTTATGAAAGAGCAAAGCAGAGGAATGATACCACCAAGAGTGTAAAAGATAGGACAACTACAACTTTGCAGCATATATTTCAGAAGCTACAGTTATGAATTTTCCCCTACTCTGTTAAAGAAATGTGACCAGTGGAACAGCATGGTTGCAAATGTAACTATAATGGTGATAAAAGCCTGAAGTTAAAGTATTTTTTCTGGGAATCCAGTATGCGTTGACTTGTGTTTTAGCACTTCAACTTGTCACATTCTTATAGCAGGGGCAATATTAAAGGTACATCCTATCTGTAAAATCACCCCATTTTTGGCACTCAGGGAACACTCATAAGAACAGCAGCAATGTCACTGATTACAATGGTGAATGATGCTCTGTTTTGATTGAAAGATAGTTCAGTGGCTAAAGGTATCTATCCAAATTAATATTGAAGTACTGCCACATTCTATTGTATTAGTAAAGAAGTACATATCAGTGACATCTTTTTCTGTCTAGTGAATAAAAATATCCAGTTTCTCTAAATTTCTGAATGATAGGAAATGAAATTCTTAATTTTGTCTGCTACAACCAATTAGAATTTTTTGTTTTTGCTTTTCTTTCTGTTCTTTTTTTGAATCACTAAATTATAAAAATGGAAAAATTGTAACTTCAGCTTTTTCAGCTACCTGCTATTTCTAAATGGACATATCTCTGAATGCTAAATAACAAAATTTAAACCAACAGACTCAAATGACCTTCAACAGCATTTTTTTTCTTTTTCAAGCACATTAAGACAAATTCAATAAAGCAGAGTAACACCTGAGATGGAATTTATTGGAAAGAAGCATAACAGAAGCAGGTGCTCTCTCCACAGAAGACCTGGGCTTCACCTCTAGCAAGATATCTCCTCTAGACCCACCCACATGCTCTTACAACTCATTGTCTTTGTGATCAATTTTATTGAAATGTCTGGAAGTAAAAACCTGCCATGAAACACAGCTGCCTCTTTTCCTTGTTGACTTGCAGAAAGTTTATCACATATTCAGGATATATGATAATTTTATAGCTACATGAAATTTGCATGAAAGACTAAAAATTTATCCCATCTTTATATATACATTTTAGCCTGAAAGATTCATAAATAATTCCTGAAGATAAATTAAATTTTGGCATAAATATAATTTATGAAAATTGAGAACTACTTGAATTGATTTCACCAAAAAAAAGATTTAAATCTTGATGACTAGCAAACTTTCAGAGAAATAAAATGTGTTGTTTAAATAGGATTAAAACAGCATCATAAATTTAAAATATTTTAATAGTAAAACATATCACTTCTGTAGGTTATTAAGTAAATACCTTATAATAATAAAAATGTTTTAATCACATATCTTAGCTTATGAAATGAAAAATATGAAATAAATGAAGATGAAGAAAGAAATATGATTCCTATTGAGAAGAAAGAATATGACATATTCTGTTACTTCTTTTCCTTTAGCTCGTGTGCTTTAATGATGACTGTACTCAGAGTTAAAAGTTTTACAAACCCCAAATTTAAAGGAAGAAAGTAAAGATCACCCATTGATTGTTGTCGGTATTTCATTACCACTAGTAAAGCCATGTAGTGTGAGAGTTGTAGTTTGGTAACTTTTGAAGCTTGTTTATATTATTGTTCTAAGAATCTGCCCTTCCAAGTTTTATGTAAGAGCAGCTTCTTGGACTTTCTAATATAATATCCCTAAACTTTATAGCTCTATTTTGTACTTTAAAGCTTTATGAGCCCTCTCAACATATTTTCAAAAAGTTCTTTCTAAACTATAGCTATAAGGCTGATCTTTCCTACCTGGACTAATGTGGCTAAATTCTCTCTCTGTCTTGTATCTGTCTCTGTCTCTCTCTCTTTTCTCTCTCTATTACTGGTGACTGAAATCCCTTTTAGATGGTGGAATGTATTTCATAAAACTGTTATGAATAATGCTTAGGAGTTAGGTATCAGCAGGAATAGGGAAGTATGTCCCACTGACCTCGAGCTAACACCACTAAGATATAATGAGCTGATATATTTCTTTCCTAAGAGCATATTTTGATTATAAGGATAAAAAATAATAGGAGTCCCTGGATAACTGAAGATCATATGTATAAGGAGAACAGATGCAAAAAGAGTCTGAGACTACCTTAAAAATTTGCTAAGAGGAGACATAATCTATTATTGCTGTGGCTAATAAAGCTAGAAAGAAAAAAAAATGTAAAATTAGATTTATAATTATGTGTTTTATGACATATATTAATCATTTTCCAGGTCTAAAATAAAAGTAATTTTTCTTGTACCTGGTCATACAGTGGTTTGGTAGGATTTATAGCATGAAGGGTACCTTAAGATGTCCCCTACCTACAAACAATTGGCTGTTTAGCTGTAATCGGAAATGGCCCTCCTCCAAAGTCTCCCTGGTCATCTTTGGGAGGCTGTCCACTTGTAGTGAGGTCACCTTGAGGTTCCTCTCAGCCCGAACATAATGCCATTGGTTGTCATTCAGAAGAGAAGGAGACCGGACGACGAGCTCTATAGGGCCATTGCCAAC
>NW_011888868.1:3096808-3099151 GCF_000151845.1 Pteropus vampyrus
TGATTCCTATTGAGAAGAAAGAATATGACATATTCTGTTACTTCTTTTCCTTTAGCTCGTGTGCTTTAATGATGACTGTACTCAGAGTTAAAAGTTTTACAAACCCCAAATTTAAAGGAAGAAAGTAAAGATCACCCATTGATTGTTGTCGGTATTTCATTACCACTAGTAAAGCCATGTAGTGTGAGAGTTGTAGTTTGGTAACTTTTGAAGCTTGTTTATATTATTGTTCTAAGAATCTGCCCTTCCAAGTTTTATGTAAGAGCAGCTTCTTGGACTTTCTAATATAATATCCCTAAACTTTATAGCTCTATTTTGTACTTTAAAGCTTTATGAGCCCTCTCAACATATTTTCAAAAAGTTCTTTCTAAACTATAGCTATAAGGCTGATCTTTCCTACCTGGACTAATGTGGCTAAATTCTCTCTCTGTCTTGTATCTGTCTCTGTCTCTCTCTCTTTTCTCTCTCTATTACTGGTGACTGAAATCCCTTTTAGATGGTGGAATGTATTTCATAAAACTGTTATGAATAATGCTTAGGAGTTAGGTATCAGCAGGAATAGGGAAGTATGTCCCACTGACCTCGAGCTAACACCACTAAGATATAATGAGCTGATATATTTCTTTCCTAAGAGCATATTTTGATTATAAGGATAAAAAATAATAGGAGTCCCTGGATAACTGAAGATCATATGTATAAGGAGAACAGATGCAAAAAGAGTCTGAGACTACCTTAAAAATTTGCTAAGAGGAGACATAATCTATTATTGCTGTGGCTAATAAAGCTAGAAAGAAAAAAAATGTAAAATTAGATTTATAATTATGTGTTTTATGACATATATTAATCATTTTCCAGGTCTAAAATAAAAGTAATTTTTCTTGTACCTGGTCATACAGTGGTTTGGTAGGATTTATAGCATGAAGGGTACCTTAAGATGTCCCCTACCTACAAACAATTGGCTGTTTAGCTGTAATCGGAAATGGCCCTCCTCCAAAGTCTCCCTGGTCATCTTTGGGAGGCTGTCCACTTGTAGTGAGGTCACCTTGAGGTTCCTCTCAGCCCGAACATAATGCCATTGGTTGTCATTCAGAAGAGAAGGAGACCGGACGACGAGCTCTATAGGGCCATTGCCAACATCAATGGCAAAAGTGATCTCGGAAGGAGCTGTAATCAAAAAGGAAAACAAATAAGAAAAATGAAGGGAATTATCCATGCATTTAGGGTACAAGCATAACATGAATGAATGGTATAAACAATCATAAGTCAATGGCTATGTAGAGAGGTCTTCAACTGAAAACCTATGGTATTAAAACTACTATTAATTCTCATAACTACCAAATGTTAAGTTCAAAGCTCTGATTGGCTCCGTTGGTCTTGATTGTAAAAATTTAGGAAATAACATTGGGACCTGGGACACCAATTGTTAATCTGATAAACATGCATCCATGCCAAGGTTCTGGGTTTTCTGGATCTATTCTGCCTATAGCTCTATCCTCCTAGATATTCATAGATGCTGGGTTAGCTAGGCAGCTTCACTCATACGTGGAGAATACCCATGACCTTGAAAATCCTGTGCTCTTCTCCATTTTATTTCATTAATACAGATGATATAATCATTCATGCTAGTATTAGGACTTACATAAACAAAAGGAAGCTCAGAAAGTTTAAGTGTATAGTCCAAGTAGTGAGTAGTAGTGCTTGGGATCAAAAACAAGTATCCCTTTTCCTACTCTTGGCCCATCCCATGACTCTGCTCTTCTATATCAATCTGTACATCATACAAGCCAGAGATAGCCAGTCAGGGATAGTAATACATATGATGATATGATGATGACGATAGTGGTGGTGATATTGGTGGTGGTGATGGTATAGCCATAGGAGAGAGAAAGAGAGAGAGAGAGAAGTAGTAGCAGCACAGTACAATGAACTCTGGCAGGCACTGAACTAAGTACTGACGATAGATTCATTTTAATCCTCAAAACAACCCTATGAGAAAGGTATAATTTTTTATTTTCATTTTATAGATGAGAAAACCAAAGTTCATAGAAGTATAAAGAATTTTCTCAAAGTTTCCCAGGTAGTAAAAATCTGACTCCAAAAGTAAAATTATTTGCCATTTTTTGGTCAAATGAGTATATGTTCTTATATTTTCCATTATCAGATATATATATATTTAATTGTGATAGCCCCTTCTCCTTTAGTCCCAAAACAGGACATGGGTATTTATTTGACAAAGTCATTAACTTCCAGATCTGAATTATCAAAGGTCAAACACCACCTTATACCACTTCCTCCTCAGTTAAACTTAACAGAAAGCTACACTCGATATAAGAAGCCCTCAAT
>NW_011888868.1:3100471-3102895 GCF_000151845.1 Pteropus vampyrus
TAAGAAAAATATGCATGGAGAGTATTGCAATTTCTGCAATTTATCATAAAACAAAATTTTTATGAAAATGTACCAAACTTATCCTTATGTTTAGAACCTTTCTTAAAATTTATATATCTATTTCTTAATATAAAAAAATTAAATTTAAAATTTATAAAAAGTACTTTTTGATCAATATGAAAGAAGATAAGTAGGCAAATCTGATTATACTCTTTTAGATATTAATATGCAAAGAAAATTAATTCTGATGATGTCATTCACAAATTTGTAGAAGTTAAGTCTAAGAAATAGACATTTTAATATTATTGTTACTAGAACATACTAATATATAGGTATTTTTTCCTTTTTTTATAAAAAGTAAATACATGTAATTAAAAAGATTTTATCTGTTACATTATATTTTCTGTATAAGAATATTTTTATTGGTATGACTTCTATAAAAGTTCAACAATAGAACATTTTATCACCATCTGAATTTCTACTGTTTTTCACTTAACTTTATGATTATTACTGAATATAACTTGTATATAGAAGATAGGCTGTTAAAAAGTGATTCGTGTCTTGGCATCAAATGCACTAGATAAACCAAAGTTTATGGTGAAGTGGTAGAGAAACAATGGGAATTCTGATTTGGTAGTCACATACTTCTAGTTGTGGAAAATAAGTCAGGAAATTACTTTAAAAGCAAAATGACAACAAAAAAGTAGATCTCAAATATGAATAGAATGCATAAGAACACTTACAACTACTGTAATGAACAATTTCTATGGTATGGAAGCTTAAAGTTACAGGTAAGAAATACCCATAGATCAGATAAAGGACACTGCCATAGGTATCCATGGACATTTGGGGAATGCACTATTTTGAAGAGAAAATGAGTGATTAAATACTGATAGGTAATAATAAAACAGAAAGCATTAGAAGGAACTAGGAATTGGCATTGCTAATTTTACAGATGCCCAGTGAGATTAATTTGGTAGTACTAATATGTACTTGGTGGCAAAGATAAAACTGAAGTTTATTCTGTTGACCAATTCCATTAAGTTTATAAACGAGGGAACTTACAGCTTATTTCAAGTCGGATGAAGTCTGTAATGCCAAGGTTTTCTAGGAAAACTCCAGATAAAGCCATGGTTTTAAAAAAGAAGGAAATATCAGCACTGAATTCTGCATGGAAGGTAGGAAAGTGGAGGTAAGAGGCTTCTGTATAAAATGAGACTGCATTCCAGAAGTGTCCTGCAAATGAGAAAATCTTTAAGCAAGGTTCATTGTTTTGGAATAGGGTATAGAAAAGCTGGACAGGTGGATAATTTTCAAGCCTAGGGGAAACTGCATGGAAAAGGGATAAGGGAATAAAAACACCTTGTGCTTATGTAATGCAGGGAGAAAGCTTCTTTCGATTAGTACTCACGGTCACCATAGCAACGCAATGGACCAATTCTCCAAGCAGCTTCTGAGTTTGATCTGTTAGTATCAGTGATAACTATCTGAGTGACAGGCAAGTGGTCTTTGAATGAAAGAAAGCCGGTATCATTTGTCCTGAAAAACATAAATTAAAAAAAAAAAAAAACAAAAAAGAGGAGAATGTGGATATTCTAGGAACTCTTTACCAAGACTTTTCTTTTCAAAAGTGATTCGGGTGGCTGCAGCAGAGTTGGGGCAGAGAAGGGGATAACAAAGGACTTTTCATCTCATAAGTGTATGTGAAAGGCTGGAATGTCAATTACAAAATCCATTGAGAGTTTCCAGAAACAAGTTTTTTACATCTTCCTTAAGTCCTTCCAGAAACAGTTTGCAAAGCTTGCTGCTGCTTGTGGCTAAGAGCACACATCTGCCCAATGCAGTGTGATGGGACACTAAGCATTGCCTCCTTTACCATAAAGAGATTGGCTAACTTGAAATAGACATCACAAATCCCACATAAAATCACTCCAAGGACTTGTTTTAGCCACCTGCCACAGTTTTTAGTCAGCTTAGCATGATTCTTATCATCTTTTAACTCTAGGTAAAAACAAATCTTTACAGTTACTGGTTTGTTGCTTTTCATTTGCACTATTTTAAAGATCCTGGTAGTTAAGCACTCTGGCTTTGTATTTGTTAATTATGCAAATAGGAAACTGACTAGTCACTCTTTGACAAAAAAATTAAAAATAGGTAGAACTAAGCTATTGATTTTTCTCTCTTTTTAAATTGTGATTTTGGACACGTGATAAGAACAAGCCATTTAACTGAGAGTAAAAAAATGTAAGTAAGAAACTGGTATTGAATTAATAAATATTTTGAAACAACAATATATCAAGGGTTAAATATATTTTCCCCACGTGACATCTCCATGCAGTGGGTACCATTATTTCCACTGGCTTAAGGTCACATGGCAGCAGGGGCTAGTCACATAATTGGTATCTATCCCATGTCTAAATTTAA
>NW_011888868.1:3102945-3107714 GCF_000151845.1 Pteropus vampyrus
GAGAGTTTCCAGAAACAAGTTTTTTACATCTTCCTTAAGTCCTTCCAGAAACAGTTTGCAAAGCTTGCTGCTGCTTGTGGCTAAGAGCACACATCTGCCCAATGCAGTGTGATGGGACACTAAGCATTGCCTCCTTTACCATAAAGAGATTGGCTAACTTGAAATAGACATCACAAATCCCACATAAAATCACTCCAAGGACTTGTTTTAGCCACCTGCCACAGTTTTTAGTCAGCTTAGCATGATTCTTATCATCTTTTAACTCTAGGTAAAAACAAATCTTTACAGTTACTGGTTTGTTGCTTTTCATTTGCACTATTTTAAAGATCCTGGTAGTTAAGCACTCTGGCTTTGTATTTGTTAATTATGCAAATAGGAAACTGACTAGTCACTCTTTGACAAAAAAATTAAAAATAGGTAGAACTAAGCTATTGATTTTTCTCTCTTTTTAAATTGTGATTTTGGACACGTGATAAGAACAAGCCATTTAACTGAGAGTAAAAAAATGTAAGTAAGAAACTGGCATTGAATTAATAAATATTTTGAAACAACAATATATCAAGGGTTAAATATATTTTCCCCACGTGACATCTCCATGCAGTGGGTACCATTATTTCCACTGGCTTAAGGTCACATGGCAGCAGGGGCTAGTCACATAATTGGTATCTATCCCATGTCTAAATTTAACAAGTATGTCATAAATACATGTTGATCTGAGCAGAACTGAATCATATGAGGCAGTCTGAGAAACACACACCAGTAAGCTGGACTCCGCACCTACACAACCTCAATTAAGCTTGGGATGTATTATCTTGCCGGTATGTGGTAATTGAGAGACAGAGCTCCAATATTCGGGGCAAAGTCAGCAATTTGAAAAAAGAACATGAAGTAGCAGATTCATATTGGTTCTCTGTATTCACGAAGAAGTCAACAAAGCACTCAAAACCAACATTATATTTCATTACCATTTACAACTCATTTACAATTCCGAGTTTAGAGACAAGAAAAATATTCCAAAGTTTTAATTAGGGAAGCATGACAAGAACCCAGTAGTACTTTAAGGTACTTTAAGGACATAACTTTAGAGGCAGAGAAATTTGTTCTGGAATCTCAGGTCCCCAGTTCCTAGCTGTGTTAGCTTGGGCAAATCTCTTTACTTCTGAGACTCCATAGCATCCATAATTTTAAAATGAAAATAATGTCTATATCACAGAGTTAAACATAGGATTAAATGAGATTATATAGCATGGTGTCCGATCTAGGGTAAATGCTGAAAAACGGTAGGAGTAATCCTCATTTTAGTTCTAATCTGGACTAAGACTCTTGTTTCTATTTGAAAGCACATCTCTGAATGTTACACAGACAGAATAAATTTTGAGTCTTCACATTTCAATAACTTTTCAGGAAGAGATTTAAAAGCAAATTTCAAGTAGTCAAAGTGGAATAGACCGAACCTTAATTTTCTTCTTATGTAACTATGTATTTCTACAGGATTCATTTCTCTACATTTTCATTTTCAAGGTGAAACGATAGATTCTGAAGTTTACCTGTCAATGCTAACTATTGCACCCCTTACACACTATGTCATCTTATCTCCAATTTGATGCCCTTGTATCAAAGTGTTAGAATATCCAAATAGCACTCTAAAAATAGCAATCTCTTTTTCCAAATAAAAGAAAAAAAAACTGCATATTTAGTTTGATGAAACAATCACATTACCAAAAAAATACTTCTTATCTCAAAACTAACAAAATAAATGAAATTGCTCTTTGAAATTGTTTAATGGGATAGAAACAAATTCAAAAGCCTACAAGGACAAGGAAAGGAATAAAAATGAGTGAAGATGGTTTTCTTTTAGACAATAAATAGAACCTGATACACAGCTTCACAGTCAGGAGGAAAAAGAGAGAAATAGGAAGACTGTCTAAAGGAGACAGTGACATATTAGTAAGAGGTAATTATACTACTCATGAATATAAGACCAGTGGGCTAGTCTAGCCTGGGATGTTAATGTAAAATGCCTCAATTTTTAAATCGTGGCAAGAGATTTAAAATTCTTCAAAGAAAATATATGGTGGAAACCAACACTATACTGGCCAATGAAAAGCAGATGAGAAATGTGCTCAGCTTATGGACAATCTAGGCATTAAGGGGACTTTGAATATTTATTCATGCTCCTAAGGTCACACCAAGAATAAGATTGGATTTAATTTAATTTGTGAGTGATAAGTATGATTCAAACCTTTCAAAGCATTAATGGGTAGAATACTTGGCGGGTGGGTGGGTGGGTGGAGGTGGTGGATTTTAGCCATGAGAAAATGATATAAATTATAGTGGTACCTATTGATAGGTAGCAAGTCTACAGCTATAGATTTTACTTTATACATATTAATTTGTTTTTCTTTCTCTTTTGTTTGAACTGGACTTAGGGGCAAAACTTTACAGACTATCTTCGTTTGGAACATACGAGACTCTTCCTAAGGGTACAGGATACTTATGTACTTTGTAAGTACAGAATTGATTGTGTTGTAGTGGGGAAGCATTGCCATTTGACTCAGACTGGCATGGGGTGAATCAGTGTGCCTCAGCAGCCCTGTTGTATGATATCAGTGAGGTCCCTCGGGGCCACAGTTTCCTTATCTCATAGATGGGTATAATAAAACTAATTTGATACTGTTGTATAAATCAAAGAAGACAATGTATATAAAACAGTTAACACACTGACTATTTCAGAATAGGGACTCAATAAATAGTTGTTGATATTTCCAGTAAAGTTTTAAATTAAAATGTGGAGTAAAAATAATTTTTAAAGTGAAAATAAGAAAGAGGGCTCTCTGTAGATGAATGATGAATGATGAAATGAACAGGACAGCCAGAGGTTTCAGTTTATGGAGGCTCTAAGGGCTCAAGGAATAGTTGTACTCCACAAGGGACATGAAAATATATATTCGTTAAGAAAAAGTCTTGAGAAAAATATCCTCAAGAGCAAAAGTATGGCACAGAGTTAGTCAATGTGGTCTCCTCTCAGTTTATTATCTGAATCTTGGGATTTTACCAAATTCAGAATTACAGAACACAACAGGAACCTCTGATTTTGTTGGTGTCACATGCTTCTGTTTGTTTTCATCAACCAGTTTTAGTTAACTGCTGCTCTATAAGCTTCCATTAGAAGAGTTATTTGGGTGACTGAGCCTATAAAGAGATTTTGTTCCTCTTTTTATACTTTTGTTTTTAGTAACTCAGAAGTAACAAAACATTATGCATAAGGTAGAAAAACCTAGAAAATTATGCAAAGAATTCCAGACTTCAGCTGCCTTTCAAGCTCCTGTGTGACTCTGTGTGGATTAGTCTCAAGATACTCTGTACACCTTTCTCTTGAGTGGGTGACATTATCCCCTCCCCCCTCCCCATTTCCTGTGGCTGCAAAGGGAAAATGACTGGTAAGATGCCCACAGGCAACTCTGAAAGTCTAAAGTACTGTTGATGATGCTTGCCAATTATTCTGTCCTAACTTTGGTTAAGGCAATTATTTCGTTTTTGTTTTTCTTCTGATGATTTCCACATAAAAGAGATCTAAGGGATTAGATGTCAAGGTGCTCAAAATGAGCTAAAGGGTCACTCAGCTGTCCACAAAACAAATATAAGCATTAACTGTGGTTGCATATACAAGCCCACACCTGGAGATAATATCTATTCAGCCCTGCCCCACACTGACCAGACCATAGCTGCAGTTTTGTTTATAGTCTTAGCAAAACAAGACAATTCTGGCACAAATTTAAAAATTTCAGAAGCTATATTTCTTATCTAAATGTTCTAGAAACTCTAAATCGTAGGGTTTACAAGTACATTTGAAAATACAAAACTAAGTCACATTAAATCACATTATATGAATACAGTCAAAATTTATCCAATATTATTTTATTATTAAAAAATTAAAATGGCCCTCAAGATTTTATGGGTATATTAGTGATACAGATGAAGCCTCTAGAGGACTAATTTGATTAACATTCTGGATGTGAAAAAAAGAAGCATTCAGTAGTGCCAAGAACGTTCTTCACAGAATTGTCCTTGCTCTTTCTCCTCTCTCATCCCGCTCCTTTCTCTTTTCCTCCTCTGAGTACCACGATCAGCCTTTTCTATCTTCATTCCATGGAACTTTCTCCCACTAAATTGCTAATTTCCTTGCAATATGTCAGCCCCCAACTTACTCCACTTTGTTGTAGTATTTCACAGTGTTGCCTTCTTTTCTGTTACACAAACACACATATATTCACAGAAAAAATGCGTGTCTGTGTAATAGAAAAGAAGTCTCCTGTATTTATTAATAATAAAATAATATTGGGTAAATTTTTACTATATATATGTGTGTGTGTGTGTGTGTGTGTATATATTTATATATATAATTTAACTATCTACTAAACCTCTCCTTTATATGTTAACTGTAGCCATCTCTAACTTATATGCCCAAACCATCTCCACCTGTCACTTTTCCCAAGAATTAAATGTCCTAGTTGGCTGTGTTACTTAATTCTGTGAATGATCTGGCCCCTTGTCCTCAGTTGCTCAGTCCACACCCATATAGGACTTCATCTCTCATTTTCCTCACTTCTTGTCTCATTCTTGATCAACAGCTTTCACCCATATTACCTTCTTTATGTCTTTCAGTTCAACTGCCCTGTCTTCCTCCTTCTGGCTTTGGTTTTATTTGGAGGTCTCAGGGTCTCTGCCTGGGCCTTGGCACTGGTTACCTACCACAGCTCGCTGCTGCT
>NW_011888868.1:3107764-3108113 GCF_000151845.1 Pteropus vampyrus
GTTCTTCACAGAATTGTCCTTGCTCTTTCTCCTCTCTCATCCCGCTCCTTTCTCTTTTCCTCCTCTGAGTACCACGATCAGCCTTTTCTATCTTCATTCCATGGAACTTTCTCCCACTAAATTGCTAATTTCCTTGCAATATGTCAGCCCCCAACTTACTCCACTTTGTTGTAGTATTTCACAGTGTTGCCTTCTTTTCTGTTACACAAACACACATATATTCACAGAAAAAATGCGTGTCTGTGTAATAGAAAAGAAGTCTCCTGTATTTATTAATAATAAAATAATATTGGGTAAATTTTTACTATATATATGTGTGTGTGTGTGTGTGTGTGTGTGTGTGTGTGTG
>NW_011888868.1:3108758-3114202 GCF_000151845.1 Pteropus vampyrus
CTCAAGTTTGGGGTCATTATTTCTAGAACCTACTGATGGCTCTGGGGTTCAACTGAGCACCTCACATCTCTGGAGTTGAGCATAGGAACTGCCTGTTACCATTCCCTGGCCATGGGAACATAAAGATAGTTTTACACTTTATCTCATTTAATCCTCAGAATAACCCTATGATGATGTTATAATCATTACTGCCTTGAACGGGAGAGAAATCTGAAGTTTAGAGCAGTAACTAAACTTCTAAAGGTACATCATTTGCAAATGGAGAGGCCAGGATTTGAACGGCAAAGACTTTGATGCAACCACCATGCTCTCCTGTTCTCCAGGCCTAGTCTTGGTCCCACTGAGAGCGGCTCTCTCGTGAGTGGAAGTGGAAGCTGTCATTTCTCACATCTAATCTACATCTCAGGGCAGTGCTGAAGAAATAGCACTAGGCTCTGAGTCCTTGAGCTGTACTCCTGGGTCTCTGATTGGCCATCCCCATTCCATTCATAAAAGCTTCCTCCACACAAGATACGATTCAATTGATTAGGTTTCAGTTTACTAATTGGCAATCATTTTCCAGTCTTGTGTCCCCTAAGATTGCAGAGGGTCACCTTGACAAGAGCTATTGGAGTCTACAAACTCTTCAGTTACACATTTACAAACAATCTCCTAGTCTGCTTCTATTGTGGGCAGACCCGCCCATTACATGGCAAATTTTACTAGTGAACTTTCAGAGGGCAGCCCTGTTTTGGGGAGAGGAGGCTTCAGTGCTTTGTCCTCCTTTAACCTAGAGTTTGATGGCTGAATGATATATTCAATTGTTGTGGTGTGCTAGTTAAATCCCTATGTTATTGCATACATGTATATATACATTTCTTAGACATTGGTTTAACTTCTAGATATAAATGGTGACTCATAGTTTATTTAAGATAATTTAAAAATAGAAAGAGTATTAAAACTGATGACTAACACATTTTTAAGAACCAAATATCTGGTACAGCTGCTGGATGCACAAATTATTGTTAAATCAGCCAGTACTCCTGATATATATATATGTACCAGAAGGCTAAGTGATTTAGGCTCAATAGTTAATAATGACAAATCGAAGATTTGATCATCCTATTACATAATAAAATATCACTTATAGATTAAATCTTACATTCAGAAAATGAGAGTACTGCCATCAAAGTAGTTACAATTGTGCGTGTTCTAAGTGTACTAAATGTATTAATTCATATTTTCACTAAAATCCTATATGACATATTTGCAAAGGAGATAGAACTATTTCTCTCCCTCCTCGCCTCCTGCTCTTCTTTCTCTCCCTTCTTCTTCTTAATGATTAAGACTGTGCTTTGAAAAAAATGCAGAGACACTGAGAATTACTTACAGTTAGCCGAGAGTGTTGAATAGACCTTGGAAGCAGCACCAGACATAGTAGAAATGACAAATTCAGAGAGAGAAAGTTAAAAGGAACAGAGCATCACCAGGCTTCCATTGGAGCTCTCTATACCTGGCTCAGGACTCCAGCAAGTTCTGAGCAAAAAGAGCTGTAACTAACATCTTTCTGTGTGGCCATGCCTTGACTGTAGCAAGTGCTGCATATCCGTCTGGTGAAGCTACCACCTCAGGGAGAGCATCATTTCTCCCAAGTGAAGGCGGCCAGTTTCTGAACTGACTCCATTATGGTCTGTATAAAGTCCTAAGTCCCTTCAGCAATTTGGCCACATCTATCAAAATAGAAAGTGGCTAATTTAACAATTCTAAGCTAGGAATCTATGTAATGAAAATAATTTTAAAAGTGGAAAAAAGCATAAGTCAAGATTCAAAAATATTGATTATAGCATTTTTTCTAACAGTAAAAAATTACTTACAAATAAATTGTTTATCATAAAGGAATGGTAAAATATGTAAAGATAAAACTATACTGTAGGATACTTTTTAGCCATTAAAATGAATAAGATGCACTCATTTTCATGCTTATTTAATGATACTAAGTAAAAGCTCTCTGAGGCATACTTTATGTGGAAAAAGCAAGTAGCAGGAAAAAATGTTTAATATTTAGTAGAAAACAAACAAACTTACATCTTAATAAATATGGTATATGTGTAGGAAGATATTTATATGTAGAAGTACCCTACGATCCCAACTATTATCTCTAAGTGCCACATTTTACAAATGGGGCAGATGTGAAAGGATTCCAACTGGTTGTGTTGGAGGAATTTCTACTTTTTATATTAAATAATCTAAAATACTTAAAATTTTACAATAAAATATAATATGCACATATTTAATAAAAACTCCTAAAATTAACAACAACAAAAACACAAGAAAAATGTGTCTTTTATGCATTGTTAAATATAAACACCTAAATTGGGTAGATCAAAACTGATGATTGTAAGCCAACTTGTAGAGCAGTTTGCTACTCTTAGGTGAGAAATGCCATACTCTTAGAGTAAAGCAGGAAAATTAAAATAGAAGCCAAACTCTTATTGTATTTTTAAGTTGAATTATAATATTTTGGTAAACAATAATAGTCCAAATCAAAATGTTGCATAAATATACTATATAAATGCAAACTCTTAATATTGATACTCATAATTTTGCAATGATCCAAGGAATGTGACTCCACAGATAATTTAGAGATAGTATATTTGTATATTTTGACAGATAACTAATATAATAGCAGCCTCAGCCTACATCTTTGTTTCCTATAAATATAAAAAGGAGTATTTTATAGCTATATTTTGTTTTCTATAACGAATAGATCTTCAATTGTTTATATTAGTTATTTTCCCAGTAGATGAGAAGTCGATGGCATCATTAAAAAAGAAAAAAAAAAAAAAACAGGAAAACGAATTCCTTAATTTTACCCTTGGCAAAATATCAACCATTTTATTTCATTTAGAGTTCTGTAAGATAATCATGTGAAATGTTAGTTTTGAATTATCACCTTCTGGTTATAAATTTATTTTTCCTATTTTTGTTTTGTTTCTTCTTTTCTTGAGTGTTTGATATCTTCTATTCCAATCATATACACCACAAACATTTTGTCTAAAAACAATCTGAAATCCAGTCCTGGGATCATTAGTGTAAACAAGCCAGTATCAAGTTGCCTCAGGATATGTACTTTAAAAAGTGAAAATATAAAGAATAAAACAGCAGAGTACAACTACCAAATGGAGAACACATTTGTCCAGGAAAAGAGGATAGAAAGAAAGGAAATAACTCCATTAATTATTATTTTTTATAATTCACTCAACAGTTAACGCACACTATATACCAAGCATATTGCTCTCCAACAAAAGGTTCAGGCCCTGCTTATAATGCTAGATGCATGTGAAAATTCAAGGACTGAATGAGTGGAAACCCAAATAAATCCTTCATAATTTCTGCCTACTTGGGACAAAGGCACTTTCAAAATTCGGTAAGCAGTGGAATAGCTCATAAACAGATGTAAGCATAATAAAATTTAATAAGCAGAAATTGTATGATATTATTTTTAATGAGGTAAAAGCATTAGTGTGTACTGAGGTGATCCTTTCCTTTCTCTCAGGATTCAGGATTTCTGCCCCATCTAGGATATTACCAAGTACGAGGCACCTTCACTGTATCAAGTCTAGAAATCTAAGGCGTGAAGTTCTTGAGGAAATCAAAGGAGGTCTGAGAGATCAATGAACAGGTATGTGAGAAAACAGCAAAGACCTATACCCCCTGTATATATCCAGCATCATCCTCCTAAAGGCAATTTTATCATTAAATCTCATGGAAAAGAAACGAAGAGCCTTTGCAGAGGTTAAGGTCCTAGCATTGGATTGGACATGCATTTACTAATGACAAAAGCTAAAGGCAAATGTATAGAAAGATAACTTTTGAAGAAGAGTGATCACTTCTAACTAGTCTTTGATAGCCAGGAGAAAACTCATCTGCAGCAAAATGTTTAATCCTTATATTATAACTTAAACCTTATAGCATTTCTCTTCCTATTTTGTGGCATATCACTTTGTACAAGGGTGCAGAAAGGGCAAAAGGCAAAAAACCGAGTTACTAAAATCAAAAAGTATGTCTGTATTTTCTTATAAACAGAAGAAGTTTTGGCTGTTAAGCAAGAGAGTTCACTTTAACACTACCTGGATGTTTGGATGAGAAAACCCCCCATGTGGCCCATGTGCCATCACCAAGAGGCACATTTTGGATCATCTGTCTGCCTCCAACAACTTGCCACACCATCCATCCTTTGTATTCCTGTACAACTATCCTTTGCATCTCTTTTAGTATCCCTCTATATAGGTGACTGTTTTTCCATTTGTCATGCAGCCCAACACTCTCCTGTGCTCTCTCGATGCCAAATCTATCCCATTGTCTTTCCTACACTCAGCAGCCCTTCCTTCTGAAGTGGTTGGTCAGAAAACACCTGATAGGGAATATTTCTATAGGTTGAATCACTAAATTGAAGAGAAGTTCATTTGCGAACAATCATTGACTATATAACTGTTATTCATTAAAAGTTTTCTTATTTCTTTTTGTTTCTTTCTGCATAATTCTTTGGCTGAAATATAAATCTCTGGAGAAGTGACTTCGTAGTAACCTGATTTAGATGTCTAGCGGTGGATTCCCTTTACTTTAAGAAAGAAGCATGTTTGTGGTATTTACTAAGTGACTTCTTTTTCCTCCCTCTACCCATATGCATCTTATGAGCTACCTCACTTTCTCCCATACTCACAACGCAGTCATTTTCCTCATTTCCTCGGGTTTCATTGAAATATATGAAAGTAAGTTATTCAATTACAGAGGTTTATTGAAATAGAATAAAGTATTATTAATTACTAAAAGTTAGACTCCCTGAAGAGACTGACATAGCAAAAAGAAAGATACGCACTGCCATTATGAGACTGGAGAGGCTCTGGGAGAGGTCTCTGGTATCCTCACTGGCTGCCATGACTCAAAATCCTAACTTAGTAGCTCCTTTGATGTAGTCAGAAAGCATACGCTTGGATACAGGTGGAATCCAACTCTGTTTTTTTAGTCATGTGACCTTAACCAAGTCATTTATCATCTCAGCACTTCAGTTTCCTTTTCTGGGGAAAGGAGATAATATATCAACCTCAAAGTTGTTGGGATGATTATATGAGATGTGATATATACTAGATTAAATAATAAGAACACTTCAGTGTATGATAGGTAAAATTTTTAAATGACAATATTATCTAAGAATTGTAATATATTAAATTACTATCTACTAGATGTCATAGCAGCCCAAATCAGTTTTTCTGATTAACTTTACCAAGAGCAGAAACTAGAGGAAACTTTACAAAGTAAATATATTTGAAGTTTCTTAGGAGCATCAAGAGTCCAGTGATACTTAAAGTGGAATGATTGTAAAAAACAAAAAGTTGAAATATGCAGAAAGCCAACTTTACCTCATGTTAACCAAGAATAAAGTTGAAAGAATGTTTACTAACATG
>NW_011888868.1:3115282-3129244 GCF_000151845.1 Pteropus vampyrus
AGAGACAGAGACAGAGACAGAGAGAGGGAGAATTTAAGCTTCTGGTTTCAGAGGACTTTGGACATTTTTTTTTCTGGAAATACAACCATCTAACCCTTCCATATATAGCTCTTAAGCTTATAGGTGCAATTTTTGGTCATTATTCTGCCCAAATCTTATGCATTTACCTTTTCAGCAAACTAAATCTAATCTTCTACTGTACAGGAGTAGGTATGGAAGGACATAATGTTAAAAGCGGCATACTCTTCATTTGGAAAATGAGTTATATTTAATTTGCAGGCATCCACAATGCTATGGAGAAGTCTGTTCTACCTACAGTCAACTTTATTTGAATTGACACATGGGAAGATTTCTAGGTTCAGCGAAGGCATCCAGTTAATTTACTTTGGGGCTCAAGCAGCCCTGTAGCATTCTGAAGGGGTGGGCTATTTAGTTGAATCTCATGGAACCAAATGTTTGGTCCTTTTCTTACCAAACTGAGGTTTCGACAACCTACAACTTCATTTGAAACAGTCTATGCTGTTTACCAGTGAAAAAAAAGTACTTAAAATAAATTTCAACTGGGTTGAAAGCAGGCCAACATAGGAAATCCTAATTATATTGAGCAGCATTTGATGAAGCAAGCAAAATTGGAAAGCCAAAACCAAAAAATTCCTTAAATTCAGTCAAAACAAAAGTAGTCGTGGAAGTATTCTGTACATTTTTTTCTTAATCAATACAGTGAAAATGAGTAGTTTACCTCAAGAACAAAGGGAAAGGGATGTTATGGACATGGTAACTGAAAACTAAGTTGTGTCTGACAGAAGTAACTTGGTGTAAGACAGAAAGAGAAACTCTGGTTTTAGCTACACTTGAGTTCAAATTCTGGATCTGTTCCTTAATAGGTGTGTGTGACTTTTGGAAAATTATTCAATTTCTCTATAATCCACATTCCTCAACTTTAAGATATAAAAATGAGAAAATTATAAAGATTTAATAGGTTGTTGTTGGATTAAATAGATGATTAATAAATTTTCTTTGCTATATATATATTTTGGCAGTAATAAGGTAGACTAGTAACTGAAATATCAGTGGGAAAATGAGAGAGTGAAGAAGCAGCCTGTATAATTACACATCCCCATTTCCCACACTCTCTCCCCAAATCTACCTTCCATACACTATAGGAACACAGATTAAATCACAATGCTAAATATTACATTTTGTTTTTTTGTTTAGAATAGAATGTTCAGAATATAAGGAAGTGATGATGGGACAAAATGCTTTATGTTACAAACCTCAGTAATAGTCCTAAAAGCACTAGCACTGATGATTTTCCAAGTTAAAAACTATCACATTTATTAGGGAGCCCAAGTTTACATTGCCTTTCTGATTCATGTCTTTTTCTTTTGGAAGAAACGTTATACATTAATTAATGTGCTTCCTTCACAACTGCAGAAAGATCATGATTCCCATTACCATTCATCCTTGTCGGCGTCACAATTGCAAAAGTGCTGAATGTCCAGGCAAATCTCATCCAGGCCACATTCACATTGCTGAACTCCAGGAGGAACACTTCCCCAGTAAGGATGCCTTTCCTTGGACCGCCCAATCCACCAGGTAAATGGTACTCCATCTGAAAGACAAGGAATTTCACATGTCAGAGTGAGGCAAGCCTGGAACAACACAGCAGGTATCAGAAACTGGATAAAATGTCTTGAAGAATACATATATAACCTCTTTTTCCTCTTTCTTTCATTTTTTCTTTCTTTTGCTCTTTCTTGCTCCCGCCCTCCCTCCTTTTTTCTTCCTTCCTTCCTTCCTTCCTTCCTTCCTTCCTTCCTTCCTTACTTACTTACTTCCTTCCTTCCTTCCTTCCTTCCTTCTTCTCTGTAAATATATCTATATATCTATATGTATCTCTCTCTCTCTATATATATATACATATATATTTATAGATAGATAGATAGATAGATAGATAGATAGATAGATAGATAGATAGATAGATAGATAGATATTCAAATCTGCATGTACATATAACCAACATTTTCATGGAAAGTATTTATATAATGGGAATATTGATTAATCACAATGTTCAGAGGCAGAGTTGCAAACTCAAATGCTTACCAAATCAGGCAGGTATCACAATTGAGTAAACTAGGCCAGATTTTAGAGCAAAAATTTTTAATATATTGATTCAAAACTTATTTTTTAAAAAAAAACTTCAAAGGAAGAACAATCCTTCTGAATATAACATTTAACCCATATAAAGCCAGTATGCAATCTTCTATTTCTGGGTTATAAAGTTAACAGAAAACTATTTTTGAGTCTTGTTCTTATTAGTTTATTTCTTTGAAAAGTTCAGTAAAATCTGTTGGAGTTTTTTTTTTTTAATTTTATTTTTTATGACTGAGAATACTTTGGTAGATTAACATGATTCATAAAATGATAATGCATTCAAAACTACAGGCGTAGACAGAGGTTAAGGTGTTTAATAAATACATCACTAGGCTGAATGGGATTAGGTCTAGGTTCCCTTTGGAAATTGCTGTTTTGTTTCTGCGAGCCACTTAATATGTGTTTATTTTTAAAAATGAAACAAATATTTATTAGGGTCCATTTTTTATGATTTACCACTTTAAAGTAGAATAATAATATTGTCTGACAATGCTATGTTGCAATTTTGACTAGTCAGGATTCAATTTTTATTCAACTCTTCACTTACAAACATGTAATTGAGAAATTATCCATGTATACAAATAGCAACAACTTTCTCTGAATTGCTTTCACTGCTGACACCCTGTGAAAGTTATTGAGGCAAGTAGGATGAGAAATGACAATCAAGGTTGTAATCATAGTAGCATCATTATTAATGGTATGAGTTCTTGAAAACAATTTGTTCACAGCTCCCGGTTCATATGCTGTCTTCAAGTAGCTTCACCAATTCTTATTTGGTGTATTAAGCCCATAGAAGTTCCATCAGCCTCCCAAGGCTTTGTGCTGTTTTCAATTCATCAGTGTCTTCTATCACTGAAGCTTGGGGTCCCCTCCTCATGTCTAGCAATTAAAATAAAGGTTGTAGTTTGTTTTAATTGATTGTCAATGAGCAAGGAGAAAGGAAGAAGAAAAGAGAAAACTCACACACACATTTGAAAGCAAGAGGATGATTTTGAAATTTTCCTTTCAGATATCTGATCTTTGTGTTTCCTTCCCTGTAGAGTACTAGATAGAGCATAACACATACAAAAACTGAGGATTAAAAGTGGGGCATATTTTTTCTTAATTCATGACTCCACAGATGTAGGCAGAAAGAGATTCTATACCATAGCTGCAAATTTTGGTCCATTGGATAAACTGAATTTATTTTCTTCTGATAGATTTCTTTCAAAAGTGAAAGAACAAAGCGTTATATATACGTGTGTGTGTGTATACCTACACATATACAAATTTTATATACACGCAAATTTTGTATGCATATGTAATATATATACATATATTTATAAACATATATACACAAATTTTATATACATATTATATATATATTCATCCAACAAATATTTACTTAAGATCTATAATATCCTAATAACTATTCTAAACACTTGGACTAAATAACTTAAACAAACCAAAACAAATAAGTAAAACATGTCCTCAATGTCAACATTGTAATTATGGTAGTAAACAATAATAAAAATAAATAATTTAGTGTTTAGAAAGGGATAGGTTATGGAAACCATACATCAGGCCAAGTAAGGTTAAGGTGTATTGAGAAGAAGGGTATGCTATAATGTTATGGTGGTCAGCGTAGAACTCAATGAAGAAAATAAACTCTGAGCAATACTTTAAGGCAGGAAACAAGTTGTAACTAGCTGGCTATCTAGAGAAGAGCATATGGTCAATGTAAAAGCCTAAAAGTAAATCAGAGCATTCCCTAAAATATAGCACCAGGTTTTTTGTTGTTTTTTTTTTTTTAAATTAAATTTATAAAAGTAACATTAGTTAATAACATTATATACTTTTCAGGTGTACAAGTTTATAATTTGACATCTGTGTACTCTATTCGTGCTCCCCACTTGAAATCTAATTTCTGTCCTTACCATGTAATTTGACCCTCTTTTTCCACTTTAATCTCCTCCTACCCTCTTTCCCCTCTGGTAACCACCATTCTGTTGTCTGTATCTATGAGTTTGTTTTGTTTTTTATTACTTTTTGTTTTCTATTCTACATATGAGTCAAATCGATTATTTTGCTCTTTTTTGTCTGAATATTTTCACCGAGAATGATATTCTCAAGATCCATCTACATTGCTGCAAATGGCAACATTTTATTTTTTATGGCTGAGTAGTATTCTATTACACATGTACTGCATCTTCTTTATCCAATCATCCATCAATAAACACTTAGATTGTTTCCATGTCTTGGCTATTGTAGCTAATGCTACAATGAACATTGGGGTACATATATCTTTAATAATAACTGTTTTTATATTTTGGGGTTAAGTACCCAGAAGGGGAATTGCTGGATGATATAGTAATTCTCTTCTTAATTTTTTGAGAAACTTTCATATTGTTTTCCATAGTGGCTGTACTAATTTGCATTCCTACCAACAGTGTACAAGGGTTCTCTTTTTCCCACACCTTCCCTAACACTTGTTATTTCTTTTTTTCTTTTTTCTTTTTTTTTTATAATAGCCATTCTAAATGGTATGAAGTGGTATCTCATTATGGTTTTGATTTGCATTTTCCTAATGAATAGTGATCTTTAACATCTTTTTATATGTCTGTTGGCCATCTGTATGTCTTCCATGGAAAGATGTATTTGGGTCCTTTGCTCATTTTTTTTTTAATCACATTGTTTGTTTTTTGTTGTTGCTGAGTTGTGTGAATTCCTTACATGTTTTTGGATATTATCCCCTAATTGAGGTTTCATTTGTAAATATTTTCTCCCATTTGTTAGGTTGTCTTTTTTGTTGTTGATGTTTTCTTTTGCTATGCAGAAGTGTTTTAGTTTGATTTAGTCCCATCTATGTACTTTTGCTTCTACTTTTCTTGTCTTCCCATCAAGTTCACCAAAATCCCTCTGAGTCCAAGGTCAATTTTAGTGCCTAAGTTTTCTTGTATGTATTTTATTGTTTAAGATCTTACATTAAAGTTTTTATTTCATTTTGAGTTAATTTTTGTGTACTAGAAATAGTGGTCTAGTTTTATTCTTTTGCATGCTGCTGTCCAATTTTCCCAACACCATTTACTACAGACATTTTTTCCTTCCATTATATATTCATGGCACCTTTGTCAAAAATTAGTTGTCTATATATGTGTGAGTTTATTTCTGAACTTTCAGTTTTGTTCCTTGGTCTGTGTGTCTGTTACCATGCTGTTTTGACTACTATATCTTTGTAGTATAGTTTGAAATCATGGAGTGTGATACCTCTGGTTTTGTTCTTTTTTCTCAGGATTGCTTTGGCTATTTGGGGTCTTTTGTAGTTCCATATAAACTTAAGTATTTTTTGTTCTATGTCTGTGAAAAATGCCATTGGGATTTTGATAGGGATTGAATTGAATCTGTAGATTGCTTTAGGTAATATAGATATTTTAACAATATTAATCCTTCCAATCCATGAACACAGTATATCTTTTCACTATTTAGTGTCTTCCTCAATTCCCTTAAACAATGTCTTGCAGTTTTCACTGTACTGGTTCTTTACCTCCTTTGTTAAGTTTATTCCTAGGTATTTCATTTTTTGTTATTGTTGTTGAAGTTATAAACGGGATTGTTTTCTTGTTCTCTCATGCTGATATTTCATGGTTAGTATACAGAAATGCAACAGATTTTTGAATATTGATTTTATGTCCTGCAACTTTAATGTATTTAATTGTTACTAAAGGGGTGTGTGTGTGTGTGTGTGTGCGTGTGTGTGTGTGTGTGTGTGTGTGTGTATGAAATCTTTAGGGTTTTCTATACATAGAATAAAGTCATTTGCAACAGTGACTTTTATATCTTCTTTTCCAGTTTGGGTTCCTTTTATTTCTTTTTCTTGCCTAATTGCTCAGGCTAGGATTTCCAGTACTATTTTAAATAAGAGAGGCAAAAATGGCCATTCCTGTTTTGTTCCTTATCTTAAAGAAAAAGCTTTTATTTATTTATTTATTTATTTATTTGCCATTGGATGTTAGCTGAGGGACTGTCATATATGGCCTTTATTATGCTGAGATACTTTCGTTCTATGCTTATTTTACTGAGTGTTTTTATTATAAATGGAAGTTATATCTTGTCATACACATTTTTCTGCACCTATTTTGATGATCATATGATTTTTATGTTTTATTTTGTCAATGTGCTCAATCACATTGATTTGTAGATGTCAAACCCTCCTTGCTTTCCTGGAATGAACTCTACTTTATCATAATGTATGATACTTTTAATGTGTTTTTGTATTCAATTTGCTAGTGGTATTTTTGTTTGTTTTTGTTTTTGGATTTTTGCATCTGTATTCAGTAAAGATATTGGCCTATATTGTGTGTGTGTGTGTGTGTGTGTGTGTGTGTGTGTGTGTGCGCGCGTGCGCGCACGTAATGTCCTTACTTATTTTTGATGTCAGTGTAATGTTGGCTTTATAAAATGAGTTAAAAAGTATTCCCTACTTTTTAATATTTTGAAAGAGGTTGAGAAGAATTGATATTAAATCTAGTTTGGATGTTTGGCAGAATTCACCAGTGAATGCAACTGGTCCTGGACTTTTCTTTTTTGAGAGGTTTCTAATGACTGTTTCAACTTCCTTAATAGTGATGGGTCTATTTAGATTTTCCAGATCTTCATAATTCATTCTAAGAAAGTTGTATACTTCTAAAAATGTGTCTATTCCTTCTAGGTTGTACAATTTGGTGGCATTTAATATTTTATAGCATTCTTGTATAGTCCTTTGTATTTTTGTGGCATTTTTTGTAACTTCTCTTCTTTCATTTCTTCTATTCGTTTGATTCTTCTCTTTTTTTTTTCTTACTGAGTCTAACTAGAGGTGTGTTATTTTTTAAAATCTTTTCAAAAAACAGCTGTTCATTTTATTAACTTTTCCTACTGCCTTTTTTTCTCTATTTAATTTATTTCTGCTCCGATTTTTATTATTTCCTTTCTTCTACTGACTTTGAGCTTTTTTTTCCTAGATTTTTAGGTGTAATTCTAGATTTGAGTTTTCTTTCTTTTCTTTAGGTAGGTCTGTAATTCTATAACCTTTCATCTTAATACTAACTTTGCTACATCCCAACAATTTTTGTATGTCATAGTTTTATGTTATCTCTTTTCATCTCTCCTTTTACTTATTCTTTGACCCAGTAGTGGTTCAGTAGCATGTTGTTTAATCTCCATATATGTACGTGGTTTCCCATTTTGTTCTTGTAGTTAATTTCCAGTTTCATTCTTTTGCGGTCAGAAATATTCTTGGTATAACTTCAGTCTTCTTGTTTTTACTAAGACTAGTTTTATGCCCCAACTTATGGTCTATCTTTGAGAATGTTCCATGAAAACTTAAAAATATGTATTCTCAATTTTGAGTTGGAAAGTTCTATAAATATTAATTAATCCATCTGGTCTAATATGTCATTTAAGGCTGACATTTCCTTATTTCCTTATTGACATGCTGTCAGGATGATTTATCCATTGCTGTTTAAGTTGGATATTCAATCTCCTACTATAATTATATACTCGTCAGTTTCTCCCTTTAGGTCTCTTAGTAATTGCTGTATATATTCTGGTGCTTTGATGTTGGGTGCATATACATTGATAAGTGTTATGTCTTATTGATGAATCGTCTCCTTTATTACTGTACAATGTCTATCTTTGGCTCTTGTTACCTTTTTTTTTTCTTAAATTTTAAATCTATTTTGTCTAATTATGGCTACATTTGCTTTTCTCTGGCTGCCATTGCTTGGAGTATCATTTTTCACTTGTTCACTTAGAGATTATGTCTGTCTTTGAAGCTGAGCTGAGTCTCCAGAAAGCAACCTACAGTTGAATCTTGTTTTTTAATCCATCCTGCTGCTCTGTGTCTTTTGATTGATAAGTTCGATCATTTTCATTTAGGGTGATTACTGATATATAAGGACTTACTACAGCCATTTTATTTTTTGTTTTCTGGTTGTTCGGTATTTCCATTGTTTCTTTCTCTTTCTTTCTCTGTCTGTTCTTTTAGTGTGATAGTTTTATATACTTTTTCTGTTTCTTCTTTTTTTATGTATTGTGTCTCAGTACTGGATTTTGTTTTGTGGTCATCATTAAGCTTGTATAAAATGTCTCATACATACAACAGTCATTCTTCTTCTGAATACATCTTGTATCCATTCACCTGTATACATTTGGTCATTTTCCTCTTCTTTTGTTTTTGTTGTCACAACTTATCCTCTATATGCTGTGCATTTATTATCACATAGTTATTTTTAATGTTTTTCTTCTCTTTTCTTCTCTTTAAGTTATGTTATAATTAATTGTTTAATATTCTATTCAGAAGTAGAGTTGCATTATCCTACGTCTGTCTATCATCTTACTCAAAGATATGTATACTTTTGTTTTTTTTGTTGTTGTTGTTTCGGGTAGAAGAGCTCTTTCAATATATCTTGTAATGTAAGTCTTGTGCTGATAAATTCTCTCTGCTTTTGTTTGCCTGGGAAAACTTTTATTTTTCCTTTACATCTAAAGGATAACTTTGCTAGATATATTATTCTTGTCTGATCATTTCTCTCTTTCAATATTTTGAATATTTCTTTCCACTCTCTCCTGGCTTGGAAAGTTCTTACAAAAAAATCTAATGATATGTTAATCTAATAGTATTTCCTTCATAGATTATTTCTCTGCTCCACTCTGGCTGCTTGATAATTTTTTCTCTGTCATTAACTTTTAATATTTTAATACAATATAATGTCTTGGAGAAGATTTTTTGGTGCTGAAATAGCCAAGTGTTCTGTTAGCTTCTTGTATTTTGAATGTCTAACTCTTTCTATAGGTTTCGGGAGTTCTCATTAATTATTTTTATAAATACACTCGCTGTTTCATTCAACCTCTCTTCTTCTGGTATATACCCATTATCCTAATGTTGCTTTTTCTAATGGAGTCAGTTCTGATGTTTTTTTTTTAACTGCACCACTGGTATCTCCAGAATCTCAGTGGAGTAGTGTTGCCTTGGTTTTGAAAAATATCCCATATTTATCAGTGGGTATGCATCCCCTTTGTATCCAGTTTGCCTTGATCTCAAGGCACCACTCCCATTGTGGGATATGGAGGATAATGTGAGCTCCAGGTGTTGTCTCCTTGTTACCAATTGCCACCAGCCACACTGTGCAAACAAAGGCATGTTAGCTGACTCGAACAGGTGCTACCTCCACCAGTTTCCACTGCAATGGGGTGAGCATGGGGAGGTGGAATCACAAGATTACAACTTTACCTCTATAGTAGTAATGGCCATTGCGAGCCCACAGCTTTGCTTTTCTACCAGCAGTGGCCACCATAAGTAGCCTTGACTCTCTGACAGCAATGATTACTTCAAGTGGCCTTACCACTCTGCCTGCATTGGCCATGACAAGCTGCTTTGTCTCTCTACCATTAGTGGATGCTCCTAGTTGCTTTGCCATTCTGCCAGTAATGGCCGAAAACACCTCTCCAAAAGCTTTGGCAGCCATGATTCTGCTGCATCTCTACCCCTGCCACTGGGTTTTCATGCAATGGGAGCTGGATTTTTCAGGCAGCTACATTGCTTCTTCCTTCTCCACTCCCTAGGTCATGGTATGAGAGCTGCATCCAGACTCCTCCACGGCTATTGCGTCAGCTGGGACTATGGCATGCTCTGTATTGCATCAATGGCCACCATCTCTATTCTTTTCCTTGTTCAGCCTTCTTTATTCATTCTTATGTTTTGTATCTTTAGATGAAATGACACTTGGATGTCTCAAATGTGTTTGTGTGTTGAGCAGAGGATCCTTTGTTTAAGGGGAGATACGAAGAGGTCTTCCCACACTGCCGTCTCCAAGTTTTTAAACAGCAATATTAAAAAATTTGAGAAAGCTCTAATAAGAAGTTTTAACAAGAAAAAAAAGGTAGCAGAAAATAGGCAACATAGAACTTATATTGATCAGGTTCTTGGTTACAAACTAATAATTCACTCTGATAGTTTCAAGCTAAAGGTATTTATTAGAGAGATATCAGGCTGCCATAGAACCATGACCAGAAGAGAAATGGGCTTTGGGTTGATGGGATAACCATGTTGCCAAACTGGCCTGATGAGAAAATCCTGCCTGGATTATTGCATCCGAACATCAAATATCAGGAGACCTACTCAGATGAAGCTGATATGTTGCTGGCACCACAGCCACTTCTCTATAAAGATCTCAGGACAGCAGGCCCTGTCACCATGTTTCTGTGGCACATGTGCGAGCAGAATAGAAGTTTCCTGGAGAGCCTGTTGCCTATTGCTCCCCCTCTCAATTAGTGCCTCACATTGGGTAGTCTGATCGGTGAAGCACAAATCGCAGCCTGCATTCCAACTGGAGGGATATTGGGAATTTGAATTCTGACTTCACTGTAGAAGCAAGATTCACAATATGTATTTTTACTAACACAGAAAGACTCTTTTAGAGCTGATGAGCAGGTACAAATAAGATGAATGTCTGTTGTGTAGCAAATAGACATTTAGTATCACTTAATGGATCAGTACTTTAAACTTCTGAAATCGTAATTTCTCACATAAAATGAGGTTATTAATCCAAATATCTACCTTATGAGAAGTCTGAAATGTTCATGTGCGTTAAGGGTGGGGCAGACAACATTTTTGTGCTGACAGCCAGGTGATCTCACACAGAGCAGAATGAGGAAAAGTTTGTGCACCCTACAGGTGCCTATGATTTTGGCTGATCCACAATGAAAAGAACATCTGCATACTGCTTAGTGCCATCCATTTTGGTGCCAGGGACCAGTCCTTCTATGAGAATCTAATTTTTGATAATCTGAGGTGGAGCTGAGGTGGTGATGCTAGGGCTGGGAAGCAGCAGCAAATACAAGGAAGCTTCACTTGCTCACCTGCTGCTCATCTGCTGTGCAGCCTGGTGTAACAGGCCATGGACTGGTACCAGTCTGCGACTGGGGAGTTGAGGACCCCTGCTAGGGTTTTAGAGGCCAACCCCGAGCAAAGAAGCAGTGTTTTCATGCATGTCCCCATCAATGATATACATCACAAGAACCTCCACAAGAGAGACAACAGGAATGAGGGAGGAATGAATAGGTTTCCCTGGAAGACCCCACTGAGAACTTTGCAGTAGACACTGAGGTCAAAGAAGTGGTGAGGTCTTCAAAATGCAGGATACAGAAAAGACCACTAAAGAATTGCATTAATTTGTATTATTTCTATCGATTTGGAATTATTATTGTTCTGTGACCTCATGTAACATACAAACGAGGTTTGGGAAAATTCAGGTTACATATACATTTAAAAATAAATAAGTCAAAAAATCTTCCTAAGAAAATATATGGCTTAGAGTGAATGACGTCAGTATATGTCAATAAATGGCAACAGAAGGTGATCACTTGCCCTTTGTTAATACAGAATAAAATGTCACCAAACAAAGAGCAACCATATTTATCATGAGGCTTACAGAAATGACAGTAGAAAACTTTACTGAGCATGTGTAGATTACAAGCAGTTTTCTAGAGTGCTCTGCATTTATTAACCCATTTAATAATTACAATGATTTTGTTAGGTAGGTACTATCATCCTTCACTTTACAGGTAGAGACTGAAGCTAAGAAGGATTAAATAACTGCTTGAGGCTGTACAACTAGAGTAAAGATTGGAATCCAGACATTTCTGCTGAAGAATATCTGGGCTTAACTCTGATGTTGTATCATTGTGCTCTGATATGTGGGAATATAATTCATGACTGAAAAACTTAAGACTTTTCAGAAAAATATGTGTGGGTGAATTTAAGTGATGAGATAAATTTCAAGTGATAGATAATTTTTTACAGTCACTGAAATATAGACAATACAATAAATAAACGTATCTAATCTACTGTAGATATATACACAATAATAATGCCACAGCATAATTTAATGTTAGCATTTCTCACTAGAAACTTTTTGAATTTTCCCACTCCAGGTTTTAAGGAGATAACCACAAGTGTGTTTGGTTTTGTTGCAGACAACATGCAAACTGAGAGGCACAGAACATGCCCTATAGTTAGATGTTCTTTTAAATATTCAGTGCTTTTCTGAGTTTTTAACTCACAGGTGTTTTATGCCCATTAACTAGGACCTCAATTGCTCCCCAAGTTTTAAAGTTCTTAGAATCGTTGACAAACAAATTAAAAAATTGTACAGGACCATCATTTAACCTGCTTGGCATAGCAGACTACACAAGATAAGCAACCATAAGTTTATCCATAACTCCCTACCAGAGAACTTTCCTTAGGTTATTTTAGCAGAGACAGTCTTCTTCCTTCTTAATTAATGTGAGGATGAAGTCAAAGACTATGTGCCCTTTCTCCAGCCCTGGGTTCTGATGTAGACATTTCTGTATGTACTTTACCTTCCATTTAGATTGTCAGCCTGTAAATTTCTATTATTCTAATTATCCTCAAGACGATAATGCAACATAAACTTTGAAAATAATTTTCAAGTTTGAGTCAAAGCTGAAAACAAATTCTGCATATTCTAAACTATCTTATAAAAAAATGTGAGTTTAGGGAGGAAGTGTTTGTATGTATGTGTGTGTGGGTGTCTGTGTGTGGTGGTGTGGGGAGGAGAGAGAGAGAGAAAGAGAGAGAGAGAGAGAGAGAGAGAGAGAGAGAGAGAGAGAGAGAGAGAAAGGGAGAGAGAGAAGAGGAAGAGGAAAAGAAGCAATATCCTCATCCTCACTTTTGACCTAGCTCCTCTATGAACAGTTTCAAAAAAGTATTATATCTGAATTTGAAACATTACGGAGTTCAAATCTAGGAGTTTTGCTAATGAATGCATAAGCATACCATTTGACCTTAAGTTTTCCTCCAGAGATATATTTATAATGTACATACAAGGAGAGAAAAATCACAATAAGTTTTATAGAATACTTAAGCATAAACCCAAACTGTAAATGCTTAATTCAAGTTATAATTTTCCTAATATAAGAAATTTAGGAGAAATCATAAAACAGGTTAGCTATACAATTTTATGGCTTAATTACTATGAGATGTTGAACATAATTCAAATTAGAGATCCCTCTTTAATCTTGCAGTGTTTAAATTAAAGTATTGATAACCTTGAAAACGATAACTATAGCTTCAGCCAAAAGAACTTGGCCTGTTTTCATCACTATGAACAGTTCAAATAAAATCAAAGAAAATCATAATGAAGTTATGTTTTAGGAGAACTGCAAGGCCTTCAGTTGAGAAGTTCTATAAATATGTAGACACTGTGCTACTATGTTGAGCTCTTGTCATTTATTGTTTTTATCTTATTTCTAAGTTTAGAAATAGTGTGCTCATAGCCTTAATTTCTGGTAAATTCAATATGTCAATGGGAGGAATTCTGGCTCTCATTTCTTTTATGACTTCAAAAAATGTCTACAAAAATGTCTACAGTGATCAGTAAATATATATTATAGTAGGTTAATGGGAATAACAAACATCCCTGTTCCATTGATGTTAGACATAGCCTTGCTACTTGTTTTGCTCCTTGGGATATAGACAGAAATGAGAGTATATGAATTTAGAATCTAGACCTTAAGAGGTATGCCTAGGGGAGTTCTCTGACATGACCATAAGAACATGTCCCAGATAGTCACAGCCTCTCCACCTTGAGCCTCAGAATGTGGCACATGGAGCATATTCTTCCCACCTGATGCACAAACATGTGAGCATGAGAATAAATACTGAGTGTTTATGACTGAGCTTTTGCAACTGGCTATATAGCATTATTGTGACAACAACTGAGAAAACACAAATTAGATATCAACCATGCAAAAATTCTGTAGGGATTA
>NW_011888868.1:3130239-3136671 GCF_000151845.1 Pteropus vampyrus
TTTCATGGAAATGGTGACATTTGATCAGAGTTTTGGTTTGAGGAAAATTCAAGTCACAGTGTCACAGGGAAGAATTATGTAGGTACGAGCCAAAAAGGAAAAGTAATCTGATTTTCACTATAGTGTCATTAGGAAGATACTGTTTAAAATAATGAGGTTTCTGCACATACTAAAGCTATCCCATTTCATTGACTTAGTTAAGCATTGTGAGATTAAAAATAAGATCGGAGAAAGGTACCACCAAGATTAATAAGGTCAAAATGTTACAGGTGATTGCACCAAAATGTCTTATGGTGTGATGAACATGCAAACCATTAATAATTAGAGTGGAATGCACCAAAACGTCTCACTTTATGATTAAAATACAAACCAACAATAATTACAGGTGACTATACCAAAATGTCTCATTATAGGATCGAAATACAAACCATGAAAACACTGGTTTAGTAAAGAAGATTCTGGCAATTAAAGAAAGTATTTTATATACTCCTTGTTTCCAAATAGAATATTATTATTATGGAACTGTTTAGTCAGAAAGAAAAACAACCTTATCTATATCAGGAAAAAATGGTAGACGTTTATCAAAGTGATCTTGGTATTACTGATTGCTAGCCAAGATCATTAAATGAGAACATATGTCTAATAATGTGATTAAGAGCTAGTCAGTGATATTAGGAATTAACATTTTTATGATGTTTTTAATGTTTTCTTCTCCCTGTCTATTTAATTGAATTAAGCTCCAAAGGGCAAGAACAGAAAATATTAAATATATTGCCTCTTAAAACAAATGATAAAAGTTACTTTAATTGTGTCATTTAAAGCTGGACTAGACAAAAATCTCTAGAATGTACCATAGGGATCCCTCATGGTTAGACAAAGAGGTAGACAAGATGATTAAACTTAAATGACTCTATCTATATTGTTTAAGTTTTTGTGGGAATATGTAATACCACTCTGTATTTTGATGGTATATTTTATCAGAAGAGCTTTAATGCAGAAGAATTATAGCAGGTTTAAGTGACTTGTTCAAAGTCACACAGTAACTGAGAGCAAACCTAGGCTAAAGGATCTGTGTCACTAAGGCCCACCACTGCATGGTTTATATACTGAACACTCACCTTCACAAAGACTCATGGACCTATTTTTTATCTTTTAATATGCTAATAAAACATGGAAATAATGTGAGCCTTGCAGGTGAAAATAACCAGTTAGAGAAAATAATTACTTATAAATTTGTGGGAACAGATTATAATAAATAAACACTGTAACATTGGAATAAATCTTTAGTTTACTACATAATTTCTCTGCTACGACAAATTTGAAAACAGTAGTTTCCAGCTTTGGGGTAACAAGGATGGAAGGGATTCCTATTCCCACATCAAATTGTAATATGAGAAAAATTATTTTATTCCACAGAGACTTTGGGTGGGGCATAACTATTACCATAGCATAGCTTAACTTATATTGACTAATATAGTAAAAAGAATAATAATAATGAATAAAATCAGAGTTAGAAAAGTAAAATACCTAATGTCTACACACAGTCTTAGAAATAAAGAGTTGCAGTGAATCTTGGTACTAAAGCTGATGTGTTTATTTATACTAGCAATCCTAATTTAAAAAAAAAAAGTCTAGCATTTATTGAACAGCTTTATATAATTTTTATATCCTAGTTTATTCAATCTCCACAATGACTCCAAGGAAAATAATTTTATCTTATTTACAGATGAGGAAACAAAAGCATTGGAAAGAGGATAAATTACTTGCCAAATATAGCTCAGCTAGTCATTGATATAACCTAGCCAAAGTCATGGTGATCTCTTGTAGGTGATTGCAACAGACTCAAAAGTAAAATTGTTGCCACCACTATTGTTCCATCTCCCAAAAGTTCTTCTTATAGTAGCCATGTAATACCTGTCAGATGATTTATCTTTCTGATTGAAATCCTTTAGTTTACTCCATTACAAGAGTAAAATCTAAACTCCTCACCATGGCCCCTAAGACTGTATAAATCTGGTGCCTACAGATTTCTCAGCCTTATTTCATTCTATGCTCTAGCCCACTCCAGCTGCACTGACCTTACCTCAGGCCCTTGCACATGCTCTTTAACATTTGCCATTCTCTGCCCAAATCTATCTTCTTACAAGTTTTTGCAGTGACTGATGGTGTTGTATCATTGGATTAATTAAATTAAATCTCACTTCTCCCCCATTGACCCTATTTAAAGTATGCCAAAATCACTCCATTATTTTTTTAGCAGTACTACTGTTGCCTGTTTTTCTTTGTTTATGTAACATGTTTTTGATATGTCACTGCTCAGTAGAATTAGAGCAAGAACTTTTAAGTCTTGTTCATGAAAATGTACCTAGGTTGTAGACTTTGCCTAGTTTGTGCTAGGAACTAAATACATATCTTCTGAATAAACAGATGACTAAATGCCAAGTAGAAATATAAACATAGAAGTATCCTCACAGATGACATTAAAATAATAACTTGTTGCAGGTACAAATAAGATTGCAAAGCCTTCAATCTCTATATAGGTGTATTCAGCTATGGCATTTTTATGCCATAATTAAAGACATCAAGTATTTGTGTCGTTTTATGATAGGCCCAGAGAAGGACACCTCGCAAGTATTTGAATACATGCTTACTATAAATGTATCATAGAGAGATCACCGTACAGAATAGTGTTCACATACCAGTTAATTCATTTAACAAAATGACATAAAACATCTACAATGGACAAGACACTTGTCCAGTTAGAGTATAAAAATAAAAAAAAAAAAAACAGATAACTGTCATTAGGATCTTCATAATGTAGCCAGTAAGGAAAAAAAATAAAGGTTGAACATGACCTTTGATACAAAAAAAATAAAGGTTGAACATGACCTTTGATACAAGTCAAAATGAAAGAAACTCGAAGTACAATTTTAAGCAACATGAGGAAAGTCAAGGGGAAAAAAATGGTTTATGTTTAGTGAAGAGTATAGATCCAGGGAAAACTCGAAAGTCATTCTCATTTTGAATATACCTGCCAATTTTGTTTCCCAACAAGCAAAATAACATTGAATTTCTATACTATTGGCATTGAAAACATTTTTTACATAACTTATGCCATTGAACTATCTCAGAAACTCTGTGAAGATTTTCATTCTCATTTTACAGATAGATTGAAGCTAATAAAGGATTAGTAAATTTTCCAAGATCACATAGATAAGAAGACTTGAATTTAGATCTTATGGCTCCAAAACCCCAAACTAATTTTACTCTCTCTCTCTCTCTACATATATACATATATAAAAACTAGTGCTATTATAGTTAACAATAAAAAGGTATCACAGGTTTTCATAGCAACTGGTCTTGAGTCAAAATTGTAAGAGTATACATTAAATAATTATTTTATTGGTAAACTGCAGGGCTCTCTTGAGTTTGCATCTCCAACTTTCTTTGGGATATCCCAAACTCTATTGTTCCCTCAATTATATTGTTCTATTTATTAATTTATTAACAAACAATCAAACAAAATATCTGCAAAAATAAATATTATAATAATTACCATTGTTTCTAAAAAGAACAAATTGCCTGAACTTCTATATCTTTGCTCAACATTTACCTATGGATGTGATAGGTTAAACGTGTAATAAAGAATCAATTGAAATTTCTCTTTAGAAACTTTAGATTGGTCTTTCTCAAAGTGTAGTTTCTGTCTGACTTTAATTAAAATGATCTTGTGTGCTCATAAGTACATGGGTTCACAGTTTTTTGCCAGACACTCAGGGAGTGGAGCCCAAGATTTTCTATTTCTATTATACTCAATAAATGACACTGAAACTTTACACATTAAAATTTCGAATCACTGGTTAGAAGGTTTAAACCTTATTCAAAATGTTAAAATTTCCCCTTTTTATTTTTGAAGAACTCTTGTTTAATGACACTACAGATTGTTAAATACTAATGAGCTTTTTAGTTTTAGGTTTCATTGTATTATTAAAATACATGCACTGGATTATATTAATTCCAGCTAAAAAAAGATATAATGATAAAAATTTGATAAGATATATAGTGAAAAGTAAGTTTAACATGTAACTGAGAAAAAACTAACTGAAATATATATCAACTAATTTCTTCTCTTTTGTCTTGGTCTAATATAAATCCAGTTAGTGTGCATTTTATACTGTTAATTTTCTCATGAATTCTGTAGAAATTTTCCCCAGAGAAGGAGCTCCCATAATTATTCATTCTTCTCTAGGCTCCATTCCCATTCCTCTTCGGTTTCTTTAGCAAACCATATTCCATACTTTGAAAATATTAAAAAGATCCAGTTCTCTTAATTTTCTTCTACTCTGACTCAAACAGACAAGAAAAACAGTTACCACCTCCCACTTTCTGTGTCAAATGGCTCTCTTGTGCTCACTTTTCATCTGTCTTAATGAGAAGATAATAAAGCTGCTCTTTTATCCACTCTATTCCTCCGTCTACTCATTTGTTTATCCGCAGATCTATCCGCTTAACTGTTTTGACCAGTATTCTGCCATCGACAACTCTTCAGAGGCCTGGCACAAGGACATACGGAATATTTTCTTTGTCCTTCTCTATAGATATTTCATCTATTACTGATAAATGAATGCCTAAAACATCTAGATTCCCCAACCCTGCATTATTTCTTGAGTTGTTTGGTGGATATTACTGTTCCACCAGCATTTTCTAATACTTTCTCACAAAGCATGAAGAATATTCATTATTTGTTACCCTGTGTATGGATATAAAATACATACACAGAGATATTCACATATACATATTTCTCAATAGTTTTTACTCTGATTAAATAAGACTCTCAATAAATCAATAATTGAGTGTTAAATAAAGTGAGAAAGGAGTAAATGTTGCATTGCTAATCAAAATGTCATTACAATCATTCAGGTTAATAAATACACCTCTAAGTCACTGTTACCATTTGTCAAGACAGCAACTAATCCACTATCATTTATAGCATCTTTCAACCATGTTGTAAATTACTCCTGATTATGACACATTTTGTGGTATCGTCTGTGTTGTAAAACAGGTAACAGAGGGTGAGAATGCTTATGTAAGGCACTCAATATTTCCTATTGTTCTGTCATCAACTCATATAGATCTAATGTAAATTACAGAAAGTTAGAAAGATACACATACACACATACACACACCTTCATTATTTTTCTTGCCTGAATGCTCTTCTTAATTTCGTCTTATTCTGGCTCGTTCTTTATTTTTAATTCTTTTTATTTGCCACTTTCTCTCTCTCTCTTTCTCTCTCTCTCTGTCTGTCTCTTTCTCTCACCCCCATATACTCTTTCACTTTCTTTTCATATTAACTAGTATTTCCTTCTTCTCCTTATGTCCCTCTCTCTCTTCTCAAAATTGTTTCTACATTTCTTGTTCCTTCTCTTATCCATTCTTTTTTGATACACTTCCAACAATAAGTGTTAATTTCTTATTTTTAAACACATAAACAAAATCACAGATACAAGAATTGATCATAATTCCATCTACAATATTCTATCACTCATGGTTAAAAAAACTATAACTGGTTATGGTTTTAAAAAGGAAAAAAAGATAAAAGAAAATGAAAGAAAAGAAAAAGCTAGGAGAAACACTTTATGTAAATACATGCATAAATCAAGTTGTTCTTCAAATTTATAACAGGTGAACAAATTCATGAAAGAGAACATGAAGGAGACAAAGTGAGTTTGCTTTTTATAGTGCTAATGAACAAGAAAAAATCTATTTATTTCTATATTTGATGCATAACTGAGGGCCGTAAGTCAAATATTCATTAGAGGTCTGAACAAGTCACAGACAGAAAGGTGATGGAGCCCACAGATCACACCTACTAGGAAGTGTTGGGAACAGTGCAAGGCAGCAACATAATAAGAATGAGCACAGAGCAGCTCTTCTAATGAATAAAATATGAAGAACTTTGCAATTATACAGACAAGAGAAAGTGGCCAGAGGATCATCAGCATAATGATAGTAATAAACACAGGATCTCATGCCTGTTTCTCATCCCCAAATCTGAATAATATTTATTAACTACTCTCTTTTTTATAGTTACTTGCAGAATACACTGCAAAAATATAAAACAAAGCTATGAGTTTCCAGCCTTCAAGGATTTTCTGTTCCATGAGAGCCCACAAAGTTTATTTAATCATTCTATAGTCTGAAAATATATGAAAATGGCTTCTGAGCAGAAATATGCTATTTAAAAGAGTAGTTTATATTAAAAAAATAGATACGAAGAAATCTAACCATGGCAGGGGAACACATAATTATACACACACACACACACACACACACACACACACACACACACACACACATACTGTTAAATTGTACACCCGAAACTTACTGGATTTTATTAACCAATGTCACCAAAAATTAAAAAAAAAATAA
>NW_011888868.1:3137836-3139625 GCF_000151845.1 Pteropus vampyrus
ATCTCAGTCAATAAGAACAAGTCAATTAAGAGATCTTTCAGTTGACAGAGACTGCTAATGTATTGGTGGTTGCTCTTAGAAGGCTAGAATCAAACTAAAGAAATGAGCCTATTACCAAAGGGTGAGAGAACCTTTGAGAGTTAACTAGTTCATAGAATGGTGTACTTCAAGCAAGATCTAAGATCTAGGACTCATTTCTGGTTATCTGGAAAATATTTCACAATAAAGTGTATTATTGTGTCCTAAGTGTCTGGTTATTCTGGAATTGTGACTAACAACTACCATATTTCATCAAATATTAGTTTCCATAAGTCGTAATTTGTGTCATTATTGTATGTACTGCTAAGAAAGAATAACTACTACCAGTTCAACTAAAATTCGCCATTATTTGTAAGGTTCCTCCCGATTTCAGAAATACTCAGAATGTAAAAGAAAGTTGGTTTCAATTACATTTCCATATACAGTCAAGCTTCTCATGACTCATTCTATCTGTTATTAATGTTTTTTCATCTAGTCAGGAAAATTGCTTAGTTTTTGTTTTTGTTTGCTCTACATATACCAAGGATAGGAATACTGTTTAAAATAATAAATAACAGCAAATTCATTAAGATTCTAATAGTTTCCTATTAACAGTAACTATGTCAGCTTAAATTAGACATTTAGTACAAGTATTTTATGAAAATATTTGAAGACTAGGGTTCTCAGATAAGAAATGGGTATACATGTAGTGATTTCAAAAGACTGCCCCCAAATTCTTTGAGACTTTTCTTTCTTTAAATCTATGTGGGCTTGCGACTGCTTCAACCAATAAAGTAAGATGGAAGTTACACTAGGTGACTTCGTGGCAAAGTCCTACCAGGATATGTCCAGTAGTTCCTGGACTATGATTTTACGAGAAACCCTCGCTAAATACATCTTGGGATCCTGAAATGCTCTCTTCTTGTATACCAAAGAAGTGAGGAGGCCTATCTCGGAGCCTAAGAATGCCTTTCTAATTGGAATTTGATGTAGAAAAACAGAATATAGCTTAGTTTATAAATTGGGTTATAAATTATGATTAATTTAGTTTAAAAATTGGACTTTAAGGAACAATTTAACTCTCTTTTTGTGAAGTTATAGATTTCTGAAAAGATCATTCAGAAGATTTAAAAGGCTTTCAAATATGTGGTTATGGAAGGAAATTCAACTTTGGATGGTGAACACACAATGACATTATTGAATTATACACTGACTAATATACACTGAACTAATATAATTTTATTACCCAATGCCATCCTAACAAATTTAATAAAAACAATGATTTAAAAAAAAGATCCGAAAGGACTTAAAGTTATCTTAAAGTTTTTAATCCAATATTTCTATTCCTCAAATTTTGCTACAAATGTTACCTCTTCCATGAAGTTTCTCTAATCAACGCACCTACCACTCATTTAGAACATTTATGAAAATTGTATATGTAATAAAATTCTGTACTTTATTGGTATTTTAAGTTTCTTAAGGGAAAAATACTATTATTTGTATTGATTTATTTCTTTAATTTCAGATGGTTTAAAAAAAAAAAACATGATCGATAAATTCATGACAAAATATAGATTAGAATTGTCCTAATAAGAACAGGAAATTAAATTGTAGGAATAAATTATTTTCAAATTCTATTTGGAAGTAAATTAGAAGAAAATATATACCAGCAGTTAGGCATTTCTTACAAAAAGAAGGAATCTTATCCTTTCTCAAGGGAAGTGAAATAATTTTTGAACATTGAATTTGAAAAGTAATTTAAGAAAATGTA
>NW_011888868.1:3139675-3147895 GCF_000151845.1 Pteropus vampyrus
AAAATATTTGAAGACTAGGGTTCTCAGATAAGAAATGGGTATACATGTAGTGATTTCAAAAGACTGCCCCCAAATTCTTTGAGACTTTTCTTTCTTTAAATCTATGTGGGCTTGCGACTGCTTCAACCAATAAAGTAAGATGGAAGTTACACTAGGTGACTTCGTGGCAAGGTCCTACCAGGATATGTCCAGTAGTTCCTGGACTATGATTTTACGAGAAACTCTCGCTAAATACATCTTGGGATCCTGAAATGCTCTCTTCTTGTATACCAAAGAAGTGAGGAGGCCTATCTAGGAGCCTAAGAATGCCTTTCTAATTGGAATTTGATGTAGAAAAACAGAATATAGCTTAGTTTATAAATTGGGTTATAAATTATGATTAATTTAGTTTAAAAATTGGACTTTAAGGAACAATTTAACTCTCTTTTTGTGAAGTTATAGATTTCTGAAAAGATCATTCAGAAGATTTAAAAGGCTTTCAAATATGTGGTTATGGAAGGAAATTCAGCTTTGGATGCTGAACACACAATGACATTATTGAATTATACACTTGAACTAATATAATTTTATTACCCAATGCCATCCTAACAAATTTAATAAAAACGATGATTTAAAAAAAAGATCCGAAAGGACTTAAAGTTATCTTAAAGTTTTTAATCCAATATTTCTATTCCTCAAATTTTGCTACAAATGTTACCTCTTCCATGAAGTTTCTCTAATCAACGCACCTACCACTCATTTAGAACATTTGTGAAAATTGTATATGCAATAAAATTCTGTACTTTATTGGTATTTTAAGTTTCTTAAGGGAAAAATACTATTATTTGTATTGATTTATTTCTTTAATTTCAGATGGTTTAAAAAAAAAAAACATGATCGATAAATTCATGACAAAATATAGATTAGAATTGTCCTAATAAGAACAGGAAATTAAATTGTAGGAATAAATTATTTTCAAATTCTATGAAGTAAATTAGAAGAAAATATATACCAGCAGTTAGGCATTTCTTACAAAAAGAAGGAATCTTATCCTTTCTCAAGGGAAGTGAAATAATTTTTGAACATTGAATTTGAAAAGTAATTTAAGAAAATGTACGAGGACACAAAGGAATCTACTGAAAAAATTTCATCAATAACATGCCCACCAAAAAGAGAATACATTGAATTTCACATGGAAGAAGTTCTTGGACAACTTTTTATGGAGTTTTTTGGTTTTTTTTTTTGTTTGTTTATTTTTTTTACATTTTATCGGCTGAGTTGTGTCTCCCCAAAATTCATATGTTGAAGTGCCAAATCTAACTAACTTGAGGTGTCTTCACATTTGGAGAAAATATCTTTAAAGAGGTAATTAAGTAAAATGAGGCTGTTAGTTTGTTGCCTTAATGTAATATGACCGGTGTCTTCATAACATCTCCTCCTTTAAAGAGATACTGAGGATGCACATGCGCAGAGAAAAGACCATGTGAGGCTACAGCAAGGAGGTGGGTATCTGCAAGCCAAGTAGAGAGGCCTCAGAATGAAAAACCAACCCTGCCTATACCTTATTCTTGAACTTCTAGTCTTGAGAACTGCGAGAGAATACTCAATCAGTGATATTTTCACATAGTAGCCCTATCAAACTAAATCAATACCATTTAGGATTGCCTATAGTTTTTGAGAGTTTTGAATTTTAAAATTTCTAGCACATTGAAAGAAAATTCTACTGGTTCTTAATTATTAAAGGGGTTGGCAATATTCTTGAAAGGAAATAAGGCGAGACAAAATTAGTTTGATACTTTGTATGTCTTCTGTAATTTTTGCTTTTGCTTTTTTTTTTATTTGTTTGTTTCTAACACTCTTTATTTGATTATTACAGATAAACAAAGTGGAAACCTATCTGGCAATTCTGAGTACAGAGATCTGCTTCTATCCATTGGAAGGAGGGAGTTGGGTAGGGGCAAACTTAAGGGTAGGAATACTCTTATTTTTTCTATGTGTTTAATTGAATTTGCCATCTTCACAGTTCAGGAGTTCCATTTGTGTTGGAAAACGATGGAGACAGAAGCAGACAAATGTTTCACAGTGTGTGGAACAGCATTATTTAGGTTGGTAGTGAAGAAAATACCTTTGCCACTTTAAAATATGCCAAAAAAGAATCAAAAAAAGGATTCAGAAATTACATTGTCAATGTGATCTGGTAAAATGTAAACTGACCAATGGCCTTCAAAAATTTAGTTTTCTAATTTTATAGCTAAAGGGTTATTGGCATAGAAATTATATACTTTGCCAAATTTGGAAAAGAAAAAAAAATACAATATGTATTTTGCTATAGCAAAATTATATATTGCTATAAGTTGCAAATTTCTATGGTATATTTAAAGTTAAAATTTTAATTTCCGAATATTGTTGTGTTTTGTACTTTAAGAATCCCAGCAGATTTATTCAGAGAAAATAAAATTTTTGGCTCTACCTTTTCTCTATCCGTGTCCCATGATCTGATCTCTACTAAAAATAGCTCTAAAAGTAGTATAGTAACCCAAAATTTTAAAATAAATTATAAAAATTCACATTCTTGGGCATTTAAAAATTTGGGATTGTAAAAAAGAAATTCCTAAAATACCATCAGCTGCTAAGTTATTTCTGGTTTAATCAATTGTACACTCTAAACTCATCAGAACATAATGAGAATCGAGAGAAACAACCAGATGTGACTTCAGCTTTGACTGAGAAAATAGGAACACATGTTTTCAGAAAATATTTAAAAGAGAAAACTAGGTTTTTAAACAGCTTTAGAGAAAATATTTAGCAGTTAAAATGCTTTAGATACACATTCTGAAAACCATGAATCACTTAGTCAATACAAGACATTCAGGCAGCACAAAACTCCTTCTTACAGATGAAAGAACAGAAGCCCCATTTTAGGGATTGACCTCAAGGTGTGAGGTCAACAGGAGAACCCAGACATGTTGGGATCATGGAGTAACAGAAGAAACACTATATTTATAGCTATTTCAAAACCATTGGAGCTAAGAGCTTCATTTCTATCTCATCCCCACTGGCTGATTTGGCTATCCATAATTCCTAACCATCTCTGAGAGAATTTCACTTGTCTTAGAATTCACTCTTTCTTCTTTCTTTGTTACACTCCTAAAAAGAAACAAACAACAAAAAAAATCAAAAACGAACAAACAAAAAACATTTGTTCTAGGCAAAGAAAACTACCAATAAGCCTCCACCAACATTCTGACCACTGGGCCTTTGTTTCAAAGAGCCATTCCATATTTTTTCACATGAGAATCTCAGCCATACACTTTCTTAAATTCTTGGCAGAAATGTCAAGTAAGACAAACTTTTTAGATGACCATTGGCAATATTTTTAACAGTCTGGCAAATCCACTTCTAAAGATCTTTAGAAAGAATCTTGATAGGAATTTTTATCACAGTTTTATTCAGAGTAAAAAAATAGATATAATCTAAGTTCATTTGACAGAGGAATGTTTAAATGAATTGTCACAAAATCACATGAAAAACTATTATGCAGCCACTGAAAATATCCTAATGCAAAAAAGTTTTCCAAATATCCATCATGACACTGCAATTCGGAAAGAAAATTAAGTGTCATTTAAAAATCTCTTTTAATAATCAGATACCAGAACAAATAATATTTTCTCCATTTCCAATCCCATGATAAGCTTACTACTTGGTTAGCCAATCCTTATGTGTGTGCTTGTTATTTCCTTGTACATTGTATGCACTCAGAGACAGGAATTTTGATCTAATTCATTTGTCAAGAACAGTATCAAAAATGTTTGTATTACCTAAGGTACATGCACATCACAGGAGACAATGAGAAATTAAACATTTCTTAAACATATATTATTTGCTAGTAATTGTCGGAGGTGATTTAGATATGTCATTCTATTTAATCATTTTAATATTCTATAAAAGGAGTTTTATTATACCTGTTTTATAACTGGAGAGATTGAGGCTCAGAAAGTTAAACAATTTAATCAATATATAAGTAGAAGAATCTGAGTTTAAACCCGACCTTGTCAGTATCCATCTATGCTCTTATCCACAATAGGGCTTTGTCTCTTCTTCTGCCGAAGGACACTCAGTAACTTGTGTTCAGAAAAGTCACTGGCTTGACTTTTAATGAGTTCATACCATTCCTTTAATCATTGACCTCATATCACTTCTTTATTGTTTTCAGGGCCTAGCAAACTTACATATTTGGTCCTAAAGGTAAACCAAGTATGAAAACTCATCACATCCAATAAAATTGTGTTCAACACACAAGTCAGCCAACACTATTTAAGCAGTTTCAGCCAGCCTGTTTAAAGGCAATACTGGTTTGTCTTCTGTCTGTTTCAATAAATGGACAGTTTGAGTTCCTTTCTTTTTTCTCTTTCACAGTTTAGACCCTAACACATCATGATACAGTTGAAAAATTCCACAAAAGAGGAATGAGAAAAACAAGGGCCAAGGAAATTTATTGACTGTAGCTTCTACTGAAAAGTGAAGATTTTGTTGGAATGATTTCTAAGCTTTTTTTCCCCTAGGTAGAAGGTGGTTTATACAGTGAAAGTAGAAAAAGGCATCTTTCCCTATTATCAAATTCAGATATAATAGCTTTTTTTTAGGCACAGAGAAGGAGCTTAATTAACAATAATATCTTATCTTTGTATTTTTAGGTTTTTAGTTTTTAATTTAAAATTTTGTGTTCCACACCTCATTTGGTCAAAATGAGGAAGAACTGGAAATTTGGTCAAACATTTGCCCTCTTTGTAGCTGTTAATCTTATAATTTATTTGCTATCAAAGTGTGAAACAGCTAATATTGATAGACTGCAAACATGTCATGTGATTAGTATTGTCCCTTACATGTAGATAAGTCCCTTACATGTGGATGCATCCAAACTTTAATATTGTTTTCAAGAATAAGCAAGTGATTTGAAACTGTGGGCATCCCAAGCTATAAAGAATACCTGATTTTTGCTATGGAGCAGTCCATCTTTATTTGCTCTTACAAAACCTTGTATCAGCATATTTACATTTATATCCATCAGTCAAACAGATATAAATTTAAGAAGAAATAAATCAATACCTCTGTTGAAGGTAAGAGAAACCTGTAAAAAGTCTATCTTTATTTTTCCTTAAGTTTCACAGTTAATTAAACCAGCATGGCTTACATTGTTGGCAACAGATTTTTCCAATATTCTGCAAAGATTGGCATCTACGTACGGCTTGCAACAGAATCATGCATAATATGTCTTTTAATTACTTAAATTGCAGATTCCAGGGCCTTACGCCACATTGATTTCCAGGGATAGGCTGAGAAATTGCCATTTTAGCACAGTCTCCAGATGATGCTTATGCACACCAAAGTTTAGAAGACATTATGCAAGTCAGTGTTTTATGTCACAATTGTATATGTCATCATCTATTTAAACCGATATTTATTGAGTGTCTCTAGGCAGGTGCTACTATTCTACACATTAATGTATAATATCCAATGCTACTTAAGTATCCCCTAAATGTTAAAATGATACAAATTCCAAAATTCCATTCTGAAACAGAAACCTTTCATAGTGTAGATATGTCAATCAAGCAGCAAGCAGCCTCTGAGCTTCATTATGGCAAACACAACATAAACCCCTCTTCCCCTTCATCCTCTTTGAATCACCATCTTAACAGCAAATCAAATTGGATTCTAACCATTTTCATTTTCCTCCTTACTCTGTAAATAGCATCATTTGCTATCATGGTTAAAGGAGATGGTGCTTCTGATTAGAATAATTATATAGCAGGAGCTTGGCCAAATGAAAATAAAATGTGGGGGATGATCATCTAGAAATTTAGAACTGTATTGAAGAGGATAAGCACCCAAGATATTTAGGCAGGGGGTGAATATGAGAAACATGAAGAAATTAGGCAAAGGAGCACTTATACTAGATATCACAGAAGTTTTGCCAGACAAGCCCTATTTTAGAGGAGAATAATTTCTCAAGAGATGAATATTTATCCACAAGTTGTTGGATATTGCAAAGAGGCTAACAGCCTGATTTTATTTTGTCTCATACTAACTAGGTACTATACGAGAAAAAAAAAATTATCAGCTAATCAATACCAATTTACTCTTCAACTAGTAATTACCTATTCCCCTGAAAATGTGTATGTTTATATTTTCTATTTTCCTGGGCATGCCCAATATCTAGCATGGGTCTTTACTTATAACAGGTGCATGATTGCTGTTTAAGTATAGATCCTTCTCTGAGAGACATAAATGTATCTTGTGCTCAAGACATTGTTATGTTTTACTATTTATTTCAGCAGTCAAATGTGTTTTCTAATCCACAGGATCCAAATGTCACAAGAGACATATTTAATGTCATTCATTTTTGTACCCTCTGTTGGTGGCCCAATGCCTGACACACAGTAATTGCTTGAATGGTTGAGTATAGAGAAATACAAGATTTTTTCACTTTCAATCATTTTCTTTTTGGTGGTGGTCATGTAGGAGATTTGGTAGAAATAGGAGAATTTAAACATAAAAAGCTGTCCCTGTTTGGGGAGGTGGGTAAATGGAAGAGGCAGATTATAATTTTTCAATAACCTTAAAAAATGAAGAAATTAAAGCAAAACGGAATCAAAGTACAGCTTGAAACTGTAATTGCTCACGACTTATGCAGACATACATCTCAATAGTATTGGTTTTAGATGAGATACAAATTTGCAATTTTGATAGCCTCTGGTATATTTCAATTGGAGTTTATCTTGGGTAGACTTAAAATTTTTAAATCTGTATTTTGAAAAAGGGACTTGGAAATTATTTTATGTGTCTGCTTATTTATTTATATGTTCATCTTCCTCTATTAGACAAGGTAACTGAGACTGGTAGTTATTACCCCGTATGCATTCTTTCTCTTTATATACCTTTTAGTGAAGTATAGTCGCTCAAATAAAGATTGTATTTCCAATGCTTCCTTGCAGAAAAGTAAAGCGATGTGACTAAGTTCTGGTCAATGGAATACAAGTAGAAATGATGTGTGTACTTTAAAGGAAGGGACCACCCACTTGCTTCTTCTGTACTGCAGTCTCTATGGGAACATGGTGGTGAGATAGCCAGGATCATGCAGAGAAGTTTAGCTTCTTAGAGATGATAGAGCAATGAGAAAGAAACAGCCTGAACTAAAATAACTTCTTATCATTCTGTGAGAGACATAAAAGTATATACTATGCTCAAGACATTGCTATTTCTTACTATTTATTTCAGCTGTCAAATGTGTTTTCCAAGTAATAGGATCCAAATGTCATGAGAGACATATTTAATATCACTTGTTTTTGTATCCTCTGTGGCTGGCCCAATACCTGGCACACAGTAAGTGCTTGAATGGTTGAGGCAGAGGGCTTGGAGCCCAGATGGCTTTCTCTTCAATGAAGTACCCACTAAGTTCAGCTGCCATGTGTATCTGACCAAATATTGACCGTGCGTTGCATTCCTGGGGTAATAACAAGAACATTTTTTTCTGTCATTACAATTTCCTACTGTCTTGTTATCGAAATTTTAGTAGTCTTATCTTTATCTTCTCTGTGAAATTATATGTTTAACTTGTCTTAATAATTAACAAGCAAATTGTGCTGGATTTATCCTAAAAGGTCAATGGGGTACTGTCTATAAGTCAAGAAAATGGTTTTATGAATCTTCATGGATCAGAATTTTTATGTATCATCTGTGGATTCTGAATTATTAGTTGTATATAAAGAATTAAAAAATTATGTATATGTGATTCTGATAAAATATAATTATATATTTAATATGCATGGCCTCATATAAATATAACTATACAAATAATTATTATACAATATATGACATAATGTGTAGTATATAATGTATACATTATACATTATATTATTACATACAATACAGATATTTCTTAACTCACAAGCAATATTGTATTCAGAATTTCCTAAATGGGTAGGACTTACTTTGAAGAAACAGGAACTATTTATAAATATCCAATAATAGTGAATCTTGGATACTAATAACTTGAATGTAATATTTTTGTCTTTGAAATAACACCATGTCTGAAACCTGACCTCACTTAAAGCTCACAACACTCAAACCTGAAGTTGTGGTTTTCACTACAGCAGTCAGAACTTTCTTTAGATTATAGTTTCCAAAAGATCTCTGTTTTTCTCTCCAAATGTAGTCAGTTTTTCTTCTATGTGCCTGAGTTGA
>NW_011888868.1:3148715-3152367 GCF_000151845.1 Pteropus vampyrus
TGTTTTGTTTTTAATTTTCATGTCTCAAGTGCCTAGCCATGATGTGTGGTCAATTATGGATCATTAAATAAGATATAGAATAAATCCATCAACCTTTCTCTCATTCCATGAAGAGCCCTTATATTTTATCAACTGTGTGTAACAATTTACCAAGAAAATGCATGTGGATTATTAGAGATTAGTGGAATTAAGTGATTACATTCAGCTGTGATGTGGTTCTGTTTTTGAGCAAATAGTCCATTATAACTTTTCTCGACTGTACAAATACTTAATGCAAATATCTGCCTTATCTCACTAATTCTTGAGCTCCTTGAGGAGCTCCTTGCATTTGTTCAGGAAACTATATTAAGTGTTTACATCAAGATTCACTGTGGTTATAGAGATGAATAAGGCACGATGACTCTCCTTAAGGAATTTACATTGCCCTGAAAGAGAGGGACAATTGCTAAGACAAATAAAATATGTCATAATACATGGAGTGTTATGTGATATCAGGAAATAAAACTGAGAGGAGATAACATGTTAATTTAATAAAAGAATAGCTCAAAAATATTTCTGAGAGAGAGAGAGAGAGAGAGGGAAGAGAGAGGGAAGAGGAAAAGGCAAGAGGATGTGAGAAAATATAGTGTGATCTTGAAACCATAATTAATTGGTCAATATTAAAGCATGGAGTACAAGAGAAGTTTTTCTGAAATAAAGTAGAGAGATAGGGAGTCAGAAAGTGATAGGCCTTATGTGCCCTGATAAAGAAGTTAGGGTTTCTTCTAAAGATAATAGTAAAGCATTGAAAGATTTTTATACAGAAGAGTAATCTGACCAGATTTGTATTTTAGAAAAGACATTCTGGTAGCAGCGTGGAAGGTAGTTTGAGGGAGCTGAGAACAAGACAGAAAATGAGAAACATTATTAGAATGCCACTGAGGTATAAATATAGCAGACATTGTGGGTAGCCAACCCAGCAATTCTTCCCACAGCCCCTTCTCTCATGTTGATATAACCTATATTTGGTAGAATATAAGTGGATAAAGAGCAAAACTCTGGATCAGCAGCTTAGGTACAAAATCTGGTAGCTATGTAATCTTGCTAAAAATCCTTAAAACTTTCCGAGCTTTAGTTTTTACTTCTGTAAAATAAAGATAACAGTCTCTATGAAATATAGTTGTGAAGATTAAGTGGGGTAATACAGTAAGTATTACTGTATTACTGTATTACATCTGGCATGCTCAAGTTTAGCTATCGTTGATGTTGTTGTTGTTGTTATTTGGTTCAGGTATCTACTCTACATAAACCTAAAGGAGGTGAGTCCTAAAGAAGAAAGGTAAATTTCATCTAGTCTAAGCTGAGCAACATAGGTCACTTTCTTTTTTAGTAATTGTTTTAGATGGAGACATATTGTCCAATTCTGGCCAATAAGATATAAAAAGATATTAGGCCAGGAGCTTAAAATGAGTCATGAGGAAGGCCTTCTACTGTTAGATATCATTCTTTATGTAGAGATGCTGGATCTTCTACATCCACCTGGGAATCATGAGGATGAGGCTTGCGAAAAACATTGAAAAACTGAAAGAAACACCTGTGATAAAATACTGAATTAAACAATCTTAGAAACTGTCCAAATTTGAAACATTTTGTAAATGAGATAAATCTTAATTGTACAAACCATTTTGCACTTGTGACCACAAGTATTTTGACCGTTATAATTCATATAAAACAAGAGCCCAAACTAAAGCAGATAGAGATAGGGGAAATGAGTTGGTTTTGAGAATATTAAGGATATAGAATATACTGGATGGATCCAGTGACCATATGCATGTTGAAGGCGAGGAGAGTGGGAGCAGTGTCTGTTGGTACTACTCTGACGAGACTTAGAAAGAGAAATTGCAATGTGGGGGATGATAAGGTCAAAGGACTGCAGAAGGGAAGAAAGAGGGATCCTCTATGAGACTACTGTGCAGTAGCCTTAAGAAAAAAGGCAACAGAGAACACTTCTAAGCAGTAGAAAACACTTTCTTGGATTCAAAAAGAAAGATTTCCAAAGAAATCAGAACTGGCCCAGATGCTACAGAAAACTCAGGTCGAATGGTGTCTAAAAATTGTTTGCTTTATTTAATTTAACAATGACTTGGTCCAAAATTTCTCTAACAAGAACAGTTTAAAAAGTGTACTAAAAAGAGAAGCCATTCTGCTGTGGGTTAAGGAGGCAGCTGGGGTCAAAAGTTTGAGACTGAGAAATCTGTCAGGAAGGGTTCATGAGAAATGTAATGATATTCATCTTCATATATTCAGCACAGTACTTGGCATATTATCTATACACAGCAGATATTCACTGGATGGATGGATAGACAGATGAATGGACAGACAATAGATAGTAAGTCTTCTTATTGAACTTAGAAGGCTTAAGCATTCTAGGCTGAAATACCAGATTTATATAGGGCAAATTCACTGGTTTTCTATCACAGGTCATGTACACAGGCATCTAATAAACTAAAATTTTCCTACCAAATCTTGTTCTATTAAGAAAGAAGTTGCACGAAATAAACTTCCTGAGCAGAGGTAGCCTGCAATTGTTACCTGTCTAGTGTTTAACTTTTCAAATTAGTTTGTCAACATCTAAATATTAAGAGATTTAACATAGAAAGTCTGAATTTCCTGGCCCACCTGAAAAATTGAAAGATCTGGCAGTATTGGGACTACATTCCCACAAACTAGTATCTCCACTAAGGATAGACTTGGGCTTGCAATTCTTGTTCCCATCATCTCTAGAACACCACATTACCTTTAGGCACTGAGGTCAAGTTTCAGCTACCATTTATTCATTCACCATAGATTGCTGATAAAATTGGGCCTGGATCCACTTTTTTTTTTTTTTTTTTGTAAATTTATAGAAGAATTAAAAGTAACTATTTCTTTCACATTTATAAAAATTCGGAAACTAAAGAAAACCGGGGTGGTGTATCACTTAAAAGAAATAGAAAAGAGCATGTTCCTTTCTTAAGGGAAGTTATTTGAAACTTGGAAATAAGACAAAAGGATGATTGATACTCTGTCAAGGTCATATTGAAGCATTTTTTAACAGGTCCATCCAATACTTAAGTTAGTTCTCTAAAAGATTGTTTAATTATCTATGGATTAATTATTTCTTTAAGGGATTTATCTTTGTTTAACTTGTTCTTTACTATTGATTAAGACCGCAATACATGTTAACTTGTAGATTTGTGTCCAGTAGAGATAAAAATGACTTCTAAATCCAAAAGTTATGGTATTATTGATCTAAAGACATTAACTAGTTTTATTTCTAACAAAGCAAACTTATTTTAGTATGTTTTCCTGACTAACTGTAATTCTGTGTTCCTCAAGTGGTCTTTGAACTGAACTACAATCCTGCTGGTTCCCTCTTTAATGACTTATATAAATTTTCAACATGTGTTCATTTTATATTTGTATGTAAGTCATGATTTTAACTTAATGAAATTATAATTTGACATCTTCAAGAAAAAACTTTTCTCAAATATTTATTGTTTGCACAAAAATGTTCTTTGTAGAAAAAAATGCTATTATTTATGTTAGCTGGTTGGCCTTTGTAGACACTTTCATTTGTGATCTCTATTAAAATTAACACACACACACACACACACACACACACACACACACA
>NW_011888868.1:3154077-3156140 GCF_000151845.1 Pteropus vampyrus
CTGCCCATTTTTTGATTGGATCATTTTGTTGTTGTTGTTGTTGTTATTATTGGGTTGTATGATTTCTTTGTATATTTTGGATATTAAGCCCTTATTAGAGGTGTTGCTTGCAAATATATTTTCCCATTTGGATGGTTGTCTCTTTACTTTGTTGATGATTTCCTTTGCTGAGCAGAAGCTTTTTAGTTTGATATAGTCCCATTCATTTATTTTAGCTTTTACTTCCCTTGCTTTTGAGGTCAAATTCATAAAATCCTCTTTAAGTCCAAGGTCCTTGAGTTTAGTTCCTATGTTTACTTACATGCATTTTATTTTTTCAGGTCTTATAATCATGTCCTTAATCCATTTTGAGTTAATTTTGGTATGTGGTGATAGGCAATAGTCTAGTTTTATTGTTTGCGGATGGCTTTCCAGCTTCCTCTTTGCTTTGGCAGAACTACTAATAGTTAAGTTTCTTAATGGAAGTCAGCTTTTACCAGCTAGCCCTCTTCCACTTTTCAGGCTCCATTTCTTCTTCAGCCCCAGGGGAGGTAATGATTTCCTGCATTGGCTAGTGTCTGGGTGCCTCCACTTTGCATGTTGTATGTATCTTCATTCCCACTGTCACTTCCATAATCCATTCCTTTATTAAACCTTCTTCATTTTGACTGTCTGGGTTGAAGTCTAGTTCATACAGAAATACATATAAATAAAAGTCTACATGATTTTCTAATTTTTAATTATAAATTCAACATTATAAGCTCAGTTGTAATTACTCAGGTGATTTAGGAAACAATAACCAAATAGTGAAAACACCATATGGGTCCAACTAATTACTTGACATAGTAACTCTCCTTATTCAATGAAATAGTTTATATTTACATCATTATTGATATAATTTTTATTTTAAATTTTACCTTGTCAGTCTTGGATAGTATATGAAAAGTTATTTATCCTCACTTATGCTTTAAGAGAGCCAAACTGGAATAATAATTTTATATAATATTGCTTGCATGGAAAGAAAATTTATAATACTTGAGGCTGACAAGGGAAATTTTTGTCTTAAAACTAAGTTTAAAAAAAAAGTCCAGAAAGAAAAAGGAAGATATGCTTACTTTATAGAAATAGAAGGTAAGACCAAGAGGTGTTAGGAATCCTCAGTGCCATGGGCTGAGTCACTGCAGAACAGTAACTGGAACCCAGTGCTATCATCTCTATTGCCTTCCCCTATCTCTGAATATACTAGAAATACCTGGCCATGGTCTGAATATAATTTTGATGTTTGGATCATCAGTTTTTTAAATGGTTGAGAGGAAGTTAGGGAATTTTTTCAAATTTTATTTACATTTATTGCACCCTGGATTCATTTGGATAATATGATATGAGATGCAGCTCAATAAATTTGCAGTTCTTTCTACAGGTATTTTTATTTCCATTACTTGAGAAAATGGCATTTGACCATATCAAAAGTGAAACCTCATTTCAAAATTTGATGGGGATTTTGGAAGGATCAAGCCCTTACCTCAACCTCTGCTCTCTTGCCCTATCACTACCACTATAGGGGAAACTCGCCTTGTCTTCTCAGTGTCAATAAAAAGTTGTACATTTTTTCTTCTATCTCAGGATATTTTAAGTGACACTAAAATTATAGCAAATTAGCAATGACATAACAAATAATGCTTGGGAAAATAGATGTATTATCATATTATTATACAAATGTAAATTCTCCCAAAATAAAATCACTCTGAAATTAGTAATTAGCCTAGTGTTTTAGTTGTGATTAAGAAGGACAAAAGTGTTGAAAGCACATGAAATTTAAATTCAATCTAAATGATGGACATTGACCTCAAGTCAGACAGAATCAATTATTTCTAACATTTAAAAAGGGACACTTGTCATATCGGTGATTCCCTTAGCTACCAGTGATGAAATCTCCTAATATAATCACATTAAGGATTTAGGGTTCAATATGAATTTGGGGGGTCACAAATATTCAGTCCATAGAAGAGTGTTATTTGATTCAAGCTTGAAGGAGATAAAGGAATACATTAAGCAGCTATATGCAGGAAGAAGGTTTGAAGCAT
>NW_011888868.1:3156190-3157937 GCF_000151845.1 Pteropus vampyrus
AGTTGTCAACTGTTGAGCAATCCCAGCTTAGAGAACTCAGCAATTAATGCCAATAGTTAATAATCACTAAGTGATGGTGTGGGAACTCAATGCCACCATAAACAAAAAGTCACACTCATTCTTAAGAATAAGGTTGTAGCAAGAAAACTATTTATAGCATTCTTATTCTGTGGAATCCCAAGAAGCTATTTAGCAAATGCAGTTTCAGGAAATACACATAAATGCCGGTGCCTGACATAATAATAAACAGCAATATAATTTACATCCCTCTTGTGCTAGCTATTCTCCTTGTACCTCTAATCTCCAGAAGGCATTCTCTGCCCTTGCTTGGGCAACTTTGTGCCTTTGGAAGTTGGCTCTACAGACTGCACCACCCAGGTTTCACATTGGCTGGCCAGTGGAAGCACCAACAGGAACTTGAGAGGGGAGGGACAGCATCCTTTTTTTTTTTTTATTAATTTTTTAAATTAAGTTTATTGTGGTATCATTGGTTAATACAATTATATAATTTTCAAATGTATATTATCATTTGACATCTGTATATTCGATTGCGTGTTTACCACCCAAAATCCAGTTTCCTTCAGCTACCATATATTTGATCTCTTTTACCCACTTCACTCTCCTTTTACTGCCCTATATTTGACCCCCTTTAACTGTCTACCTACCTCCTTCTCCCCCACTCCCTATCCTCTGGTAACCACTAGTCTATAGTCCATGTCCTGTTCACTTGTTGCTTTTAGGTTTATATCTCACATATAAGTGATATCATGTGATTTTCAACTTTTTCTGTCTGGCTTATTTCACTTAGCATGATTATCTCGAGGTCCATCCATGTTGTCGCAAATGGTAGTATTTCATCTCTGCTAATGGCTAATATTCCATTGTATGTATATACCACAGTTTCTTTAACCAATCATCTATCCTAGGACACTTCGGTTGTTTCCATGTCCTGGCCACTGTGAATAATGCTGCTATGGACATCAGTGTGCAAATATCTTTTCAGATATGGGTTTTCAAGTCTTTGGGGTAAATATCCAAAAGAGGGAGTGTTGGGTCATATGGTAGATCAATTCTTAGTTTTTTGAGAAACCTCCATACTGTTTTCCACAGTGGCTGTATCAATTTGCAGTCTCATAAGCAGTTTATGAGGGTTCCTTTTTCTCCACATCCTCTCTATCATTTGTCATCACTTGTCCTGTTGATTATAACTATTCTAACAGGTGTGAGACGGTATCTCATTGTGGTTTTGATTTGCATTTCACTAATAGCTAGTGATGTTGAGCATCTTTTCATATATTTGTTGGCCATTTGTATGTCCTCTAGGGAGAAGTGTCTGTTCAGGTCCTCTGCCCATTTTTTGATTGGATCATGTTGTTGTTGTTGTTGTTGTTGTTATTATTGGGTTGTATGATTTCTTTGTATATTTTGGATATTAAGCCCTTATTAGAGGTGTTGCTTGCAAATATATTTTCCCATTTGGATGGTTGTCTCTTTACTTTGTTGATGATTTCCTTTGCTGAGCAGAAGCTTTTTAGTTTGATATAGTCCCATTCATTTATTTTAGCTTTTACTTCCCTTGCTTTTGAGGTCAAATTCATAAAATCCTCTTTAAGTCCAAGGTCCTTGAGTTTAGTTCCTATGTTTACTTACATGCATTTTATTTTTTCAGGTCTTATAATCATGTCCTTAATCCATTTTGAGTTAATTTTGGTATGTGGTGATAGGCAATAGCCTAGTTTTATTGTTT
>NW_011888868.1:3158442-3160553 GCF_000151845.1 Pteropus vampyrus
GTGCCATGGGCTGAGTCACTGCAGAACAGTAACTGGAACCCAGTGCTATCATCTCTATTGCCTTCCCCTATCTCTGAATATACTAGAAATACCTGGCCATGGTCTGAATATAATTTTGATGTTTGGATCATCAGTTTTTTAAATGGTTGAGAGGAAGTTAGGGAATTTTTTCAAATTTTATTTGCATTTATTGCACCCTGGATTCATTTGGATAATATGATATGAGATGCAGCTCAATAAATTTGCAGTTCTTTCTACAGGTATTTTTATTTCCATTACTTGAGAAAATGGCATTTGACCATATCAAAAGTGAAATCTCATTTCAAAATTTGATGGGGATTTTGGAAGGATCAAGCCCTTACCTCAACCTCTGCTCTCTTGCCCTATCACTACCACTATAGGGGAAACTCGCCTTGTCTTCTCAGTGTCAATAAAAAGTTGTACATTTTTTCTTCTATCTCAGGATATTTTAAGTGACACTAAAATTATAGCAAATTAGCAATGACATAACAAATAATGCTTGGGAAAATAGATGTATTATCATATTATTATACAAATGTAAATTCTCCCAAAATAAAATCACTCTGAAATTAGTAATTAGCCTAGTGTTTTAGTTGTGATTAAGAAGGACAAAAGTGTTGAAAGCACATGAAATTTAAATTCAATCTAAATGATGGACATTGGCCTCAAGTCAGACAGAATCAATTATTTCTAACATTTAAAAAGGGACACTTGCCATATCGGTGATTCCCTTAGCTACCAGTGATGAAATCTCCTAATATAATCACATTAAGGATTTAGGGTTCAATATGAATTTGGGGGGTCACAAATATTCAGTCCATAGAAGAGTGTTATTTGATTCAAGCTTGAAGGAGATAAAGGAATACATTAAGCAGCTATATGCAGGAAGAAGGTTTGAAGCATCAGGACCAGCTGGTGCAAAGGTGTTAAGTTGAAAGCTAGAGAATAACTTGCATCTCATTTAACTGGGGAGCAAAGCTGAGTGAGGAGGAAAGAGTAAGAGTTGGGATGAGATCGGGGAGAGAGGCAGCCAGATTATTTAGGTATTTGTAGGCCACTGCAAAGAACACTTTAATCAAAAGATAACTGTAAATATTCTGATACTTTTCCTCCTGACTTTTTCCTATGTTTATACTCAGACGAACATTTAAAATGGTTTGATAAAACATTAAATATATGAGGTACTCTGAACTATCAATTAATGATAATTTAAAATTATGTCCTCATGACATAAAAACCATTCTATATAAAAACACATATAAGGACTGTATAATGTTCTATGTATCATTTCAATAAACAGGCTTAAGGAAACACATATAACTCCTGTCATATTCCTAGAATAATGAGATAATGAATTTCACACTTTAAGTTCAAACACTCCCTTGTTATGTTTGTTTAATGATTTGTAAAATCAGGAAAGAATAATAAAAACTCTTTACTTGTGCATCAATGATCTTTTCCATGTAGATCTACATTTTCAGGTGGAGAAGCCCCTCAGAGCCCCCCCCCACCCCACCCCCCTGGTGGAATACCTGTGCTTGCAATCACTGAACTACATCTAGGATCACCATTTCTGTCCCTGTGAATCAAATTATCTCTAACGTATGTTGGTGGAAAGCGAAATCCTTCATGTTATTATGTTTGGAAACAATACAAAACTAAAGGAATTTAATAGGATAATCCTTGCTGTTCTAGTTTGTGTACACTATCAGGAAAATAAAAACTCAATAGGCAATACTATTCAAATGGTGACTGCCATCAAAATTCATGGACATTTGCCTACAGGGATGTAACCAGTAACCAAACTTTCACAGCTGTGAAAAGAACCTTAAATACTCATACCTAAATCTGGGAAAAAGTCCTTAAACTTGATTTTGTCCTGTCCACAATAAGAGTGTGGCATTAACTGACTTGGCTCATGCCATCGAACTCTGATCTTCTATGATGCATTTGAAATAGCAAATATTGTTATAAGAAAACTTAATTTTTTTTCAAAAGAAAAGATAAAGAAAAAAAGAAGTGAGGAGGGATTTATATGTATGTTTGAGAGCAAAGAGGTTTAAAAGCTTTGTTTTACTTTTAAATAAAAT
>NW_011888868.1:3161448-3168470 GCF_000151845.1 Pteropus vampyrus
TTCATTTGAAAATTTTACAATAAAATGTTGGGAAAAAATAGGATCAAAAACTCCCTTTGAGTTACTTATACAAGAATATGAATTGACAACCCTTGGATTGAGAGAAAATATTTTCAAGTAGTATATCTGACAGGGGTCTAGTATCTAGGTTATACAGAGGATACTTATAACTCAATAATACACATAAAAATAACCCAAATAAAAAAATGGCAAAATGCCATGAAAAAATGTTCAACATTATTAGATATTAGGAAAATGCAAATCAAAACCACACTGAGATATAGATTTACACTCATAAAGATGACTGAAATAAAAAAAAAATAATTAATACTAAAAAGTGTTGTCAGTATGTGGAGAAAATAGTTTCCCTCAAACACTGCTGATAAAAATATAAAATGGTGCAGCATCTGTAGAAAACAATTTGGCACTTCCTCAAAAAGTTAAACAAGAATTACCATATAATCCAGACATTCTACTTCTAGGTATATACCCAGGAGAAATAAAAATTTATGCTCATTCAAACACTTGTACAAGATGTTCATAGCAATGTCATTCCTAACAGACAAAAGTGGAACTAATCTAAATGTTTATTAACAGATGTCACCTCAATAATTAAAAAGATTTACATATATATGTTTATTAATCGATGAACAGAAAACAAAATGAGATATATACATACAATAGAATATTTTTCAGTCATAAATAAGAATGAAGTACCGATAGATGCTACAATATTAATGAATTACGAAAATGTCATGATAAGTGAAAGAAGCTGGAAACAAAAGGCAGAGTACTGAATGGTTTTATTTATATGAAATGTCCAGAATAGGCAAATCCTTAGAGAAAGAAAGCTTCAACTATTTATCTGAGCTCCTCTCTCCAACCTACAGATGGGCACTGCATCCAAACTATATAAGGATAAAAGACAATATATCTTTTATATATGTCACAATGATATAGCATGATAACAATTTGTATACTTTTCTCTCCTTAGGGAAATAGTTCTAAGAAGGTGACCAGGATTCTATGCTCTCAGCCTTAGGAGTGATTTGCATGACAAGGCAAAAAGCAGGCACTGCCTAGAACAACTTCCTTTCTGGCTTTTCTCTGTCTGATATTCTCCAATATTGTAGGTAATAGTTATGTGAGACTATTTAAACTTCAATTTAAATTAATTAATATTAAAAATATTCAGGTCCTCATTGGCATGATCCATATTCCAGGTAATCAAGAGCCACGTGTGACCAGTGGCTATAGTATTGGACACTGTGAAGTAGAATATTTCACCATCACAGATTGTCCCATTGGATGCTTTGGCTGCAGCTCCTTGGGAGGAACAGAGGCAGAAACAGTTATGGAAAGAAATGTCTGTCTGTGGTAAGAAGTCAGAGTGGGTTTCTCATGCAGGCTGAAGTATGACCTGGGAATAGGAAGTTCTCAGAGAGACAGGCTCTTGGGGTATCTATGATGGCTGAATCTGGGCCTCAGCATTTCTAGCAAATACAAAGATTTGGGCCCACATCACACAGGAGTTAACAATGGAAGCACTTGTTTAGACAAGGGAACGTTAGTGGTGACCATGCTAAAGAACTTTGGAAGCCCATCTGTCATAGAGTACTGTGTGAACTTTCTTGGTATCTCATGCCCAGAAAAGATTCCCCAATAATCACCAAGCTTGTCTGATAGCTCAGGTTGAGATTTCGTTTAAAATAAAGAAAATACAAAAAATGTTCTAATTATGCTTCTCAAAGGTTACGAAAAAAGTTTATATTTGCTACCAATCAAATGGTCTATAATGGATGACTGTATACACACACACATACATGCATGTATTATATGTATATATGCATATACACACATATATACATATTTATGCATATATCCTTATCTATCTATCTATCTGTCTGTCTATCTATCTATCTATCTACATACAACATTCTTAGGAATACTATATCTATGAGTTTTCTAGTCATAAGTCTAAAAGTATCTGCAGAGAATGAGGGTAGGTGAGGCCTGCCTGAAATAAAATTTTTCAGGAATAGAAATTTTCCTATTGCCACTGTCTTCATGCAGGTCACCCTCTCTCTCACTGGTGTTACCTAAGTGCCTCCCTGGTCCAGTCTCGTTCAAATGCATTTCTTCACACTGCAGGAAAAATGATTCCTTTGAAAAATGAACCTGAGCATGTCACACTTCTTTTTATACTCCTTCTATTATTCCTCAGGGAAAAATCTATGGCTTTAGCATAACTGAAAAGGGTCTCCAGGATCAGGTCCCTGCTCATCCCATTGGCCACTCCCTCCTCCTCAAGCCACACATGCTGAAATCCTTTCTACTTTCTGAGAGTCCTTCCTGTCTCTCTCCGGGTCCTGGTGCATGCTGCACCCTAGGGTGTGCTTTGTGTGTCCTTAAAAACGAGGATGATAACAGAACCTTTCCCATAGGGCTATTGTGATGATTAACACAAGTTCATAGAACAGTACCTGGCATATAAAAGAAAGGCTTAAAAAATGCCAAGCAATTGTGCTTAATTGTTAATAGAGAGCTACTGTGCTGCCTCTGCTTTTAAAGCACCTGCACTTCGGAGAGCACTCTCAGAAGGGGGTCTCTGTGAAAAGATGGCCCTATGCTGAGCTTCTGGAAAGATATGGCTTTTATTTCTTCTTCTTCCTCCTCTTTTTCCTCCTTTCCTCTTCCTCCTACCCCTTCTTCCTCCTCTCCCTTATCTTTTTTTCCTTCTCCTCCTCCTTCTTTTTAATTAAGGGCAGGAGGTGGGGGACTTTTCAAATGCATATGTCAAATTACTTATTAACATTGCTCATTTAAGATAAGCTAAGCCTAGTTGAAGTCTCCAGGAAAAAAAAAAAAGTCAGTATTAAATAAATAGAGAGATACCATTGGATTCAAAATCAGGGCATCATACTACAAAATATCTGATCAGTACTCCTTAAAACTGTCAAGATCATCAAAACCAAGGAAAATCTGAGAAACTGTTACAGACAAGAGGAGACTAAGGGGCCATGGCAAGTGAATGTAATTTGGTGTCCTATATAGTATCCTGGATCAGAAAGGTAAAAACTAAGGAAATTAAAGAAACAATGGGCTTTTGGTAATTATAATGGGCCAGCATGCATTCATTGATTATAACAAATGTATCATACTAATGCAAGAGGGGACACTGGGTACAGGGTATATGGGGACTCTCTGTTTTATTTTTCTCAATTCTTCTGAAAATCTAAAACTAGTCTAAAAAAATAAAGGCTATTAAAAACTCAGATATTCATAATTGCCAAAACTTGGAAGCAAATAAGATGTCCTTTAGTAAGTGAATTAATAGACAAATTGCGATACATCCACCACATGGAATATTATTTAGTGCTAAAAAGAAATATGCTATCAATCCATGAAAAGGCATGGAGAAACCTTAAGTGCACATAACTAAGTGAAATAAATCAATGTGAAAGGTCTACATACTGTATGATTCCAACTATATGATATTCTAGAAAAGGCAAAATTATGAGGGCAGTAAAAGACCAGTGTTTGCCAGGGGTTCAGGGTGAAGGGATAATGGGCAGAACACAGAGACTATTTAGAGCAATGAAAATACTCTGCATGATACTATAATGAGGGATATATGCCATTACACATTTGTCAAAATCCATAGAATATACAACAGTAAGAGTAAGCTCTAATTTAAAATTTGGACTTTGGGTGATTATCGTGTGTGAATGGAGGCTCAGCAGTTGTAATAAATGTACCACTACGGTGGTGGATGTTGATAACAAGGGAGATTAGGCATATGTGGGGACAGGAAATATAGAGAACATTTTGTACCTTCCTTTCAATTTTGCTATGAACCTAAAGCTGTTGTAAAAATAGACTTTTACAAAAATCAGGACTTCTGAGTTTAGTATAAACAGACCCACTGTACAGTAGATGCACATCTCTGTGGCTTAGATTAAATTAATTAACCTTTCTGAGATATTATTTCCTTATGCAATATGGTTGAAAGGAAAAATTTTACTTTTACAAAGTTTTAAAATTCCATGAATTTGAATAGAGAAAGACTTGGTTCAAAAATGATAAACTAGCTGTATCAAGAACCATTTTGTTGAATTAAATCTTAATCTATAATTTAAAAGAAAAACGTACTTATAAGTATACATTTATGTATATGTGTGTGCGTGTGTGTGTGTGTGTGTGTGTGTGTATGTGTGTAATGCTGTGATGCTGTCAGTAATGGGGGTAGATTTGAGAATTAAAGAACATCGCTTACACCTGATTCCTCATTTATGATGCTACAAAAGTCAAATGGAAAACTACAAGTCCTCAATCTCTGGTTGATTTAATCATTTTGCTGAAGTATGGATGAAGGGAATATTTTAAGAAATTGTTAAATGAACTCATCGCCCTTGCTCGCTTTGGGAAATATACCAGTCAATGATTTATTTACTTATTATTATCATTGTTTAATTAATTAATTTTTTATGGTGACATTAGTTAATGGAATCCAGAGCAGAGCACCTTGAGAGAGGTTAGGCAGAGCTGACTACAGTTTCTGGGAAAGAATTAGCTTTTTACTGGTCATTAATAAAGCAGTTTTAACTAAGAGGCAGAAGAAAAAAAAAGATAAAATAAGTGAATTTAAGATGAGATGGAAAGTTAAAAAAGTTAATTCTCTGGGATAGAAAAGGTTTCAAGCCTTTTTATTTAACTTGAATTGAAATTTTAGGATAAAAGTGCAAGAGGAAAAAGGGGAGATCGGGCATATTAATTTATAATTTTCTGCTTCTTTGACTTATCTGCAAAGAAACACTTGTTTTGGGGCAAAGGCACAAGAAAGCTTTGAAAGGCTTCTTCCTCAATCAGAATCTCAAAAGGAATTGCTCCCAAATAGGTCAAACTTTCCACTGATAACATTTCCTCACTTTTAATAGGAATCATGCTGGCCATCTTTCTCTGGGCCTTCTTGGCAGAGCCTAGTGACACAAAATCATATATTTACCATCCAGGGTGACTCTATCTAAGTCTTCAGGATAAAAGAATGAAGGCTTTGGAGTTCCTCTCCAGGTTCACTTTCTGGTTCTACCTCTTAACAGATAAGCGATGTTGAGGAAATTGCTTCCCCTTTCTTCAATCTCATTTTCACAGTGTTAAAAATGGAAGCAATACTTTCACCTAGGAAATTTGTATTAAAAATAAAAAGCAAAAACCTAAACAAAAGCTTACCACAATACTGAATACTCTTCACTCCCTTTTGAAAAATATGAGTCATCGAAGAAGTCACTCATATCATTGACAAACAAGTGAAGTTTAAACATCAGCCTTCGTTGTTTTACTTTCATATTACTTATTAACATAAATGAAAATATGAACCGATATACATGTTGGAGCTATACTCTTTCATCAATTGTAACTGTAGATTGACTATGAATATCAAAATTTGGTAATATTAACAAAGACATCCTGTGAGAATCAGATGGTTACACAAAATTTATAATAAAAATAATAAATATTTTTAATATTATTTATAAATTGTATGCTATATATCCTCTGTATAAGTAATGTATACTGAACTTATATATACAAACACATGTACATACTTTTTTGGGGAAGAACTTGTTGTTAAACATTTACCATGGACACCAAAAAAATTGCATCTGTATGATGTTTACAGGCATTATAATGAATGATTCATGTATTGTCATATTTAAGGTTTTTACCAATGTTTCTTCCAAACTGTACAACTATGAGATTATTTTAAACTGTGTCACTATAGAAAAGAAATCAATGTTCAATATTTGACTATATGCAGGTGAGCATAGTGAGACACCAAGAGTGTGCATTTAGGAACCAGACTGCTTGGGTTTTGAATCCCAGCTCTGCCACTTCTGACAAATTACTAATTCACTTAATGTCTCCCTAATGAATAAAGCAAAAACTACTAAAGTTTAAGAATTAAAAAAAAACATTTTTTTTAATTACAATGCCAAATCTATTCATTTGCTAGGCCAGGTAATGCTCATTTGTGAAGAAATTCACTGAACAGTTCACTGAGGAGAAGAAAATTGAGCTTTTTCCAACGCTAGAAAGGGGGAGGTCATGGAGTTATGCCAGTTCAGCATTGAAAACCAGCACTCAGACAGAATTGGATGAGCTCATAAGTCAGTATACTTTTTCATGGTCAGGCAAGTATCTTCAGCTAGGACCAGTAATAGTCATTCAAAGTTTATCACTCCTCATCAATTTTAGTTGGTTAGAGTTCTTTGAGACAAAATACAGCAGTTGTTTCTTTCTTTTATTTTCTCGTATTTGCCTTGTTTGCCATACAAAATCATTTAAAATTACATATCAGATGCAAATGTTTTAAAATAACTAGAAAGGAAAAATGTTGTCATTCTATTGAAAACATATTGGCCCAAGCCAGTGATGTGACAGTAGAGCCGTGATTCTCAGTAGGGAAAGTACAGTCCACTATGGCACATTTATGTCACAGCCATGCATTTCGTAAGATGTCAGAAATAAAGTAACTAATATATATAAGGTGCTTAGAATTAGGTACATGGTCGACATTTGATGGATGTCAGTTATTTACATTCTTATTTATTACATTCTGAACAAAATTTAGCCTAGCTCTATATCCCAGTAGATCTGATAGTTAACGCCTCTGTCCGATTCCTCATATTAAAGAGTACTTATAATATTCATCTTTGTAATTTCAGAGCTTGGAACAATGTCATGTTATCAATACATAATTAACACTGTTAAACTGTTCTGGAGAAGCAGCAATATTCCTGGAATTTACTTATTTTACTTTTTTGTAAACATTGAATGAGATCATCTCTGAGTGTCGTAAAATATACATTTTCATTATAAAAAGAAAAATGTGTTTATTATGTGTCAACCATATATCCCGTTTTGTCCCTACTTTATAGAAAAGTAATGCACAGAAAGGTTAAAGTTTATTGTCCAGGTACAAACAGCAAATAAATGGTGAAGCCAGGATTTGATCCTATAAATAT
>NW_011888868.1:3168520-3170462 GCF_000151845.1 Pteropus vampyrus
CTTTATAGAAAAGTAATGCACAGAAAGGTTAAAGTTTATTGTCCAGGTACAAACAGCAAATAAATGGTGAAGCCAGGATTTGATCCTATAAATATGAAACACTAAAACTCATGTTCTTACCACTATGCTATGTTGCCTTCTTTACAAATTTTAGAATTTGTCTGTGAAGAATTTCAGAATTCCAAGAAAAGATTTATGTATTATAGAAAAAAAAATTCTCTGTCTGATTTCAAAAGAACAGATGGATGTCCCCTCTGGGGAATCACTAGGAAGTTCTGAAAGCAAGCAAAAGAAGTTAAACTGCAAAGAGAACTATTTGTCAGCCAGGGCATTCCTCAGAGACTATTAGAGGTCACTCCTCTGGCTTCTAACAGTTCATTCTTGGATTCCATTTGGTAATGTCAGAAGATAATACCTTAAGCAACTTTAATCCCATTACTTGCACATAATTAAGGAATATTTTTACTGAATTTCTCATCCTCTGTGCTAATAGTACCCTGTCCAATGTTAGTGAGAAAAGGAAAAAGAAAAAGATCTGGAACAACAAAAAAAAAAGTTTTGATTTTTCTTTATACCAACACTTGTACACCAAAGCTTTATCTCTAACTCATATCACCTGTGACATCTTTCTTTACCTCTTACCCCTCCAGGGATCAGCTGATACCTGACTAAATTCATTTCAGTGATCTATTATTACCTAATAAACTATGACAAATTTGGTACCTTAAAATAGGATTCCCTCTAGCCACAGCCAGGCCTTCAGGTGATGCAGCCACAGCTGATATTTAATTGCTTCCTCAGGAGAGGCCCAGAACCAGAATCACCCAGCTAAGCTGCTCCAGACTCCTAACCTTCAGAAACTGAGTTATCTAATAAATATTTGTTGTTTTAAGCTGCCAAAAAATAAATAACCATTAAAAAAAAAGAGGGATCCCCATATTTTCCTGTAAAGGGCCTGGTAATATATATTTTAGCTACATGGTCTCAGTCACAACTATTAAGTCTGTCTTGGTTGTGAAAAAGCAGCAATAGTCACTATATAAATGCATAAGTGTGTCTGTGTTCTAATAAACTTTGTTTATAAAATAATCAGTTACCCTTTACTAAAAATGACAAGTTATTATTTCTCAGTTTTCTGGGCTGTTCTCTACATGTGATATCAGCTGTATCGTCATTAATTAGGGAGCTTGGCTTGGGCTGGAACATTCCAAAATCCTTCACTCATGTGTCTGGCACTGAAACTGGGATGTTTGGAACAGCTGGGGACTTTCTGTTCCTTTCTTCCTTCATGTGTTCTCCCATCATTCAATAGTTCAGCTCACATTTCTCTACATAAAAGTTAGGTCAATTCCAAGAGCACAGAATAAAAAACTACTAGGACACCTCATGCCCAGACAGAGAACTGGCACAGAGTTATGTGGCCAAAGCAACTTACAGCAACAAGCAGTGTGGACTTATGAGGAAGGGGAATAGGTACTGTCTCCTTATGCGAAGAGCAGCATGCACACTCAGTAATGGAAAAAATTGGTGGTGGCCACCTTTTCCAAACAACCTACTATATCACCTATCACGTGTATCACATAATTCATCTTAAGATAATGGTATGCACAGAGGTACCAAATCACAGAAGTTTATGGCCTAACTAAAGAAAAGGGGACCACTGAGTGTATGGAAAGAATAAATCATCCATCAAACATTGATTAACTTTTCAACAAGTGCCAGCCACTGTACTGGAATGCCAGGGATACAAATATAGATAAACGCATCTCTCTCTGTGAATTCACATAATGTAAGAAAAATGGCCTGAAAGAAAATAATTTCAATACATAATACGTTCTAACTAGAAATTAAAATAATCAAAGACCCATGGGAGCACATTGAGGGGAATTTTGCCAAGAAATGTTAAGGAAGGTTTTAAGGAAGAGATAATAGTAAAATCAAA
>NW_011888868.1:3171732-3183585 GCF_000151845.1 Pteropus vampyrus
TCTGAGCTCATCTTAACTTGGCTAATTTCCATTTGTTCTTCAAGACTGCTTGAAGACTGGGAATGAATTCTCTCTCCAGAATTCATTCCCAGGGCCGGGTCTCTATAAATTCTTCCATCTCAACAATGATTATTTTGTTTAAAATTATTTGTTCACTGATTTATCTCCTCCATTAGGTAGTGAGCTCCCTAGGAGCAGTGCTCTTCTCTTACCATTATATTTATGAGAGTTAAGCTAGAGCTGGGCAAAGAGTAAATGCTTGGTAAATGGTTACTGAGTGGGGTGTGGTGGGATGCAAAGAGGAACTAGTGACGGTATTGAGAACACTAGTACTACAATTCTCTGAAACACAGTAGTGACAAGGATTCATTTAGGAAAACCAATCTAATGAGTAATTCCTCATATCCTAAGTATGAGTACTATTCACACGTATTTATCTGCTCACTATTATTAAAATATATTACCAATAAATTTAATGTTTCCCTCTTTTATTTTTTAACATGTTTTACAGCTTTTACTTGTTAATTATTCACAATACATTTTAAATGGGTCTAAGTAATTGACCTTGTCTGTACAAGGCACTGATAATCTCACCCTGTAATAATTAAATCTCAGAAGTAGGCCATTATTTAAGGGTAATGACTTTTCATCGGTTTGGTAATATGTTATTGCTTAACGAGCCTATCTAATTCGATATATCAAACCTTCAGATTTAATTTCCCCCCAAGATATAACACTTGCTAGCTAACTGCATGTCCTGAAATGAACTCAGCACGTTTCTAATCACACCACAGAATCTCCCCCCCGCCATTGAATTTATTGCATTATTATATACCTGTTTCAGGAAACCAAATTTCTACAAGTTGTCCTAGAATTCCAGATCATTCTGTCTGCCTAACTCCCCTGCACTCTCTTTTTACTTAAAGAGTCATCAAGGCTTTGAGTATTTTTCTGAAATTGCCTCATACTCTCAGCTACTCATAATGCCTGAGGTCAGATCTCAATATCTCTGACTTAAACTGCAGAACCAGGCTCCTAAACCACTCTTCTCTTCAGCCTCTTCTCTTAATTTCATTCCGCTGAGAATTCTAAAACATAAACCAGGCCACGTCACATGACTGCTTAAACTACTCTAGCCTTCCCCAATGCCCTCAGTATTCTGGTTGATTAAACATAAATCAATGAATAAAACATCAGTTTAAAAATATCATTGCCAAATGTCTATTCATGACTGCATTTCAACAAAGCAAAAACCAATTAGAGAAATTTTTTTTGTTGGCAGCCAATATGGAGTTTAGTTATACTATGAGATTTGGGATAGAGATTGATAGATCTCAGAAGTGCATATCTCATAGAGAGCAATGTTTCTTCCAATATACACTCACACACACATGCACACACACACACACACGCACACACAGAAAACACTAAGGTCTAGAGAGCATGTGACTGGGAATCCAGATGCTTTTCACGAATATGTCAGTTTCATATATTCGGTCCCATTAGTTTAGAATTAGTGCTAGTAAAATGTACTTGAACAAATTGCTCGATTTTTGAATAAACATTTTGATAAGCAAATGTCTAATTTAATATAAGCAAACAGGGGAAAATTAATTTACTAAGGAGACAAAGCATTTTCTAACATTTTAATACTCTAATTATATGTACATGGTTACTAGTAAGTGCAAATGATTCTCTGTATTCATTAAAATCAGAAGTAGATTTGCAGAAGAGAATATATGCTCCAAAGGAAAGTAGCTGTTTTTCACAGCAGACTTTTTGTAACTGAATCAGATCTTCCTGTCTGCTGCTTATAAGTTTCTCTGTAGTTTCCATGCACAGGAAGGACTGTTCTTTGTGAATGTAGAAATTGTTTCCTGTGATTATCAACCACGTTTCACATCAATATTCTCTAAGCACTTGAGAGAGGAACTAATGAAATATGTAATTCTGATTGAAAAGGAAACCTATGGACCATAACCAGAGCAGAACATTACATATATAGATTTTTTTTTCCAGAGCAGGGTATTATATATATTTTTCAGAGCTGGGCATTATATATACTTAAAGGGAACTGAAGAATATTAAACACAGGCATATACATAAACTGAAAAATCATTGAGACCTATGTTCAGGAACTGCACCTGTACCCATATCAGTTAGGATCCTTCTTATGCAGTGCTTGGGCTCTTCGCACAGAAGCTCTGGGGTAGGGCACTGATAATGAGCACTCCAATGTATGTACCACAGTTTGAGATATAATCATATATAAAGTCTTTTCTTGGTAACTTTACTACTCATCCCCTTCTTATCTCAGCCCTAGTCATCCACTTAGTCACACACCAAATCTCAACCAAGTCAGTTAATTTCTATCCCATCAACCCAGCTTTCTGGATCATGTTATCTACCACTCAAGTTTATCTGCTTCAAAAACTAGAGCTATATTGCTCAACATAGTAGTTATCTGTGGTTATTTATTTAATTTTAAATTTAAATAAATTAAAATCAAATAGAATTAAAAATTTCTTATTCACGATCCCTACATTTCAAGTGCTTCACAGTCATATGGGGCAGGTGGCCATCATATTGGACAGTGTAGCTAGAGAATATTTCCACCATTGCAGGAAGTTCTATTGGTCAGTGCTAATCTAGATAATTTATTTAGAAACATAATTAATTCAATACACCATTAATAGTAAATCAGTAAAAATCAAATTATTTCTCATAACTTCTGATGTTTATAATTACTATTTATTTATACTAATTTTACTTAAGCTTCAAAGTTCCACTGTTTTATTTATCCATTGCTGTATAACCAACCATCCCAAATTTGTGGCTTTAAATAATTGTTTTATTTATCTACAATTCTTTGGGTTGATTAAGTCTCAGTTGAATGATCTTTTTCTAGGTGCACTTAGAGTCTCTCATACTTGTGTTGAGATGACAGCACAATTAAAATGTCGAAGATGACTTCGCCTCCATGACTTTAACATGTTGGAAGGGATTGTTGACTTTATTTCTATGGCTTGCATACTGGCATGCTGGAAAGGCTGAGCTTGTCTAGAACACTGAGAAAGCTGGATCTCTCTCTCTCTCCATATACTCCCAGGCCCTCTCCTTCAGTAAGTGAGCCATCTTTGGAGAATATTTAATATATCCACTAAATCACAGTCCTCCATCAAGTGTTATACCACTTCAGTTCACAGTTTTATAAATTTCCAAAGACTATTTTGCTTCTAGCTTTCTGCTGTTCACAAAGTGTCAGGTTGTCCTTCAAATTCTTCTTGAGTTCACACCTTCATTTCCACTCCACTCTACCAAAATATATATTAAGTTTCTTAAGCAAAAGAATTGGGTCCTAAGTATCTAGTGTCTGTGTACCTCTCCAAGCCTGCCAACACTTAGCTAAGTACCCAAATTAAGATATTAATAAAGAAAATATTGAATTGAATCTACCCTCTACCACAACCTGTTCCAGAAATCACTGTCTCTGGTCAAAGCAAGAAAGTCTCTTTCAATTTCCATCAACTCCTATGCAAGGCTATATGACAAAATTTGGAGTTAGGTGGACCAAGGTTTAAATCTCAGATCCAATATTCCATGATATTACATTGCTTCAAAACCAATTGTAAGGTCTTTAAAATGTGATTGTGGAGATGACTTAAATCATTGAAAAGTTAATTATAACGTAAAAAGTGAATAACAGTACAAGGCAACAAAAGCAAAAATGAGAACTCTTAGAGAAATTATAACATTAGGCTTTTGGGCTTCATATTGCTTACCAGCTCTACATTTTCACTTACATGCCATTCCTTCTGCCTCACAGGAACATTCAATAATGTGCACGCATGCACACACACACACACACACACACACACACACACACACACATTTATTTTAGGTGTTGAGTGTCTGTCTCTAAACTCTTTAAAGGCAAAAACCATATAAACAAACTTGCCAATAAAGACTGTCTAGATAATAAATTGCACTTTTTTAATAATAATAAAAAAACTCAGTTGTAAGCAGTGCAATTTGCTCTACTGAAAATCCAGATTTTAGTGATTCAGGATTGAATACCATAAAACTGCTTTTGTTGGCAATAAAAATATTTTCACTGCATCGAGTCATCACAAACACCAAATGTAACTATTTTTCTTTGAATGCAGAGATGCTAGGATATTCAGACTCATAACCCACAAGGAAAAAAATTTTATCAGCTGCCTTAGCCTTTGACACAAATATTTCTATAGGTGATTGAGATGATTTATGTGGGTACTAAAAAATAAAGTGTAAGCAGAAATGAGCCATTTTACAGTATTTATTTTGCACAGCCTCCAAAATAGTGAAAAAGATGAGATCTGAGACAGGAAAATGGAAATAATGCATCTTCTTTAATTTATATGAGAGGCAAAAGGGAAATAAACCCCTTGAACTTTTGCAATTGGAATTAAAAGAAACATCAAGGAGATTTTTATCTAGGTACACCTCAACTCTCAAGTAATTTACATTTTGAAGATCAAGAAGCTTTATTAACCAGTTTTGAAGAATGTGTACCTCAGAGGTTAGCTAGTAAAATACTCAAATACAGTTTTAATCCCAAGGCAAGATATGAAGCGTGGAAGCGACAATAAGAGCCAAGGAAGGGACTTGGCATTGGTTAAGTGCTACTATTTACAAATGCAGTAATACCTGGTCATTCACAGTCAAGGTTGATCAAGGTTCTGGAACCAGAAGAGTGTAGATCTGAAGTCAACGCCACTACTTACTGGCTGAGTGACTTTGGAAAAGTGATTTGACCTCTCAAACCTGTTTCTCCAAATATAAAATGTATATAATAATACTTCCCACCTTACAGGTTTATTGTGAGAGAAATGATATTATCTAAGTAAATCTCAACATATTGCCTGACACATATTAAGGGTTCAAAAAGAATCATCTGTGATTATTATTGGCATAAATGTTTTAATTTCAACACTACAACCAAAGCCATTCTGAAAGGTGATATTATCCTTACTTTACATCTAATGATGTTAGCCTCAAAGAAGAGGCAAAAAGCCTACTCAAGTTCACAAAGCAATCAGTTTATTTATAAAGTCCGTGCTTTAGCCAGTACAGTCAATCGTCTTTGGGTAGAAACGTAGTTTCCAGTGTATATAAGAGAGTTAGCTCTCCAACTGGAAAACAATGGTCATATTCAGGCCTTGGTAGACAGTAAGGGTTATTAATATTTCAACCCTGCAAAATTCAATAGATACTTTTTGAATAATGAGGAAATGGTTAGTACTATAGGCTTTGTCAGTTTTGCTACAATATAATGATTTTAGCACATACTTAATAACTAAGATTGCTAGCGCTAAAGCACAAGAGTTTCCCCCGGTGAGCGTGTTGAGACACTGTGCGGGCAACATGTTAATGGCAGTTTGTGGGCTTCCTTTGAGTGGCCACAAGTTTCCACCACAGACAGATAGTTCCTGTCATTTCAGGGAGTTTCTGTTTACACATTTAGCCTTTGTTTCCTTTCTCCAACCCAGACTCTAAACTATGACAGTGTGTCTAATGGGTTGTTACACTTTGCTAACTTACCTATTAATTTTACAAATGGTTTGTCTCAGGGAAGATAAACTTTATCCTTGGGAAATATGACATTCTTAGTACAGTCTGACTAGAAGAATCCTCATGCCTTGTGTGGAGGAAAAAGAATGAATTGTCCAACATGATGTTTCACAACTTACTACCTCTTCAGTGGCATCCTGTATATAAAATGATTACTCACTCAAAGAGGTAAGGCAATTAGTCAGTAAGTATTAGTTGCCTAACATTTTGGAGGACTCACTAGAGGAATATATTTTTTTTCTTCTATCATGTAACGGTAGAAAACTGAATATAGAACATGTAGTAATTAGTGTGTCCAGAATTCAATGGGAGGCAGAATTTAAGATGAGCAAAGCCACAAATATTCCCTTATTTCTGGAGACGAATAAAACATAAATTACTGCTTGATGCTTCATAGACTTTCTAAAGAACTCATGATGGACCTACCAAGAAGTCTAAAGTACCACCTACATTTTTGGGGGGAAAGAGTGGGGGCACACTGGTGTCACAATATAGTTGATATTCATAACTCAGCCACATTCTGCTTACAGAGATTCCTCAGTTATTACACTAACTGGAACAAATACCCAGATTACTGCTCTCAACTTTGAAAAATAGTTGATTTACCCCAATAAAGTGTTCTCAAGTTAAAGCAAATACTGCAAACATGCACACATACACATACACACATGCTACAACAACTACTATCACCAAGTGCAACAGCAAAAACCTACAAAATCATTTTAAATAGATGAGAAAACTTATAATGGTCACTATAGTTGTTTGATTGTAAGTAAATATTTACAGAGTGATCGAAACAATTTGTTGTATTAAGTACTTAAATGACTTGTATCCTATTTTTGCATCTTTCATTAGTCCACATCCTTTTTTGTAGCTAGTAACAAAGTGCAATTCATTTCAAACCCAGCTTGCACTCTCCCAAATCCAAAAGGATAAAATCAGCACCTCTTCTGAAATGGCAGAGTGAGGACCATAGTGAATTCACTTTCTGTCTAAAACAATAAGACAGGCAAAACAACTAAAATTAACATTTTCTGAACTCTGACAGTAAGCCACAGAATCAACTGAAAATTCCACATCCAAATGAAACTACTGAAGCTCAGGAAGACAGTGGGTATGTGCTGTTCCCATGTTCTTTCCCTCCCCAGCTAAGAGGCCAGGTAGCCAAGCACTTGCAATCTTCAGATGGTGGAGAGATCTGGAGCTCCATTAAAAGCACCATCATCAGAGCACAGTTAACATTTTGCTCAAACTCGCATTTCCCTGGGAAACCTCTCTTTTCACAGTGGGGCGACTATTTAATTGAACTCAGAGCTCAGCTGGGTTGGGAGAGGAGAGATCAACTCCAGGACATTACCAAAACAACAACAGGGTGCTGGCAACATCTCAGATGTATAAGTTTGTGACTTCGACTGGAACAAACAAGAATTTAGGTGGAATTAAATGGAAAATCTTGGTGAACTAAATAAAAGACTGTAGAAACTTTAAAGAGCTCCTACATGTTCCTGGTGACCTCAAAGGCTGCGCTCATGGGCAAAACTTTTCACCCTCCGGAAAGGATCTGGGAAAGGAAAAGCACCAGTCACTTTCTTCTGGCTGACCTTGAGGCTATGCACAAGCAGAAAGCAATGGCCAAGGCTGTTTTGTAAGATGCTTGAAGTTCAATGGTATGTGTTTTCACATAGAGGCCCTTATCAAGTAGTAGTATATAGGCAAGGTACTTCAGAAAATCTTCTGATTAATTACTGACTGACCACTAAATTACACTGACCCAGGTGTGGTCCCTAGGAAATTAGGTTTAAAAATAAAAGCAAAACTTAAAAAAAAAAAAAAAAAAACATAAACTGAATGCTCCCAGGAGACACAGATTTTTGAGTGGGTAGATATGAAGCTATTGGTCTAGAGAACCCTTACAAAAGGAGGCACTCTAGGATCTCTGTCTGATGACTACAAAGATGAGTGTCAGTCATTTGGAAAATGCTTATAGGAGCACAGGAGTATGGCTGGGAACAGCAAATCATTCTTGGTTTTCCTAGACATGGTACATTGTAGCTGGCTCAGACAATAAAAAGAAGGTGAAAGCATAATGTTACAAGGAGTGATAGCAGAGGATGATGTGAATGTTCCTGTAGTTAAAAGTACAGGGTGCTGTGGAAGCTAAGGAAGGAAAAACCTAACCTAGATAACCTAACCTGAAGATAATAAAAACACTTCCAGAGGACATAACATCTAAGCTGAATCTTGAAGGATGAAGAAGAGCTGGGCTGAGCCTCCTACAAATGAGAAATTCGACAAAGAACCTTGAGGGAATCTGTCCTGAATGATACTTTTTTTTTTTTTTTTCCTAGATGCCCATTGAGGATGAGATCAAATTTCCACTACTTTAAATTTAGAAAAATATAAATGAGTGCGTCCATAAACTACAGAGAGAATGTAGAGAGGGAGAGCCAGCTGCAGAATCGGATTGATATTGAACCACTGGAGAATGTAAATAACCATGCACTCAAAGGAATTAGTGAAGAAATACATTTTGATTTAAGCTCAGAGAAACAGAAAAGAAATTGGATCATTAGACAGAAACTTGGGTTCTAGGCTCAGCTATATCACTTATCTTGATTAAGGATTTGAGGAAAGTTTCTTAGCTTGTTTTTTCAACTGTAAAATGAAGATTAAAGAATACCTACCCTCTTAATCTCTTACAAATGCTATAAGGATCATCAGAAGTGGCTGTTTTGTAAATCTTGAAGTGCTTTAGATTCAAAAGGGATGAAGTGATAACAGTGGTAGTGATTATTTTCAAGGCAAGTAGAAAACTGAGGTGGCATGGCAAGCTCTTTTTGTAGGAAAGGATAAGACTCATGAATCTTAAACATCATTTTTTCCAGTGTGTGCACCAGCAGGTAGGGGCACTTCTTAGCTCAGTTCAACTCTTTGAGGAATCTATCATTTATCAGGTTTATTTGTCTTGCTCACCGCAGAAAACCTTCCTAAACCAGAAGGTGACACATCCTGCTGTATCTTGCCAATGCCTGTCTGTTTTTGGTGGCTTTGCTTCTGGCCATTTATCTTCAGTTAAGGGGTATATGGGTATTGCAAGCAAATCTCCCTTCTTTGCTTTCCTACTTGAAACATGTTTGTAGCAGAAATTTTAACATGTCATCCTTTTTTATAGCAGAGATTTTTAAAATGCCTTCCCTATCATATGTTTGAAATTCTAAAATAAAAAGCGTATGTAATTCTCTTTATTTCATAAACATTAACTGAGTACTTCTCATCTATTAAGCTCAGCACCAAGCCACAGGAATGCAAAGACAATCAGACACTCTTTCTGTCCTTGAGGGGGTTCATTTCCTGGTGAAGGGACAGAGAAGCAACAGTTAAGGCATTAGGTATTCAGAGCTGCAATAAAGATAAGTGAGCATGGAAGGAGCCCAGAGAAACCAGATATCCAGCCTGAGAGCAGTCAGAAGAGGAGGCAATTAACAAGGTCAGGTGTGTTATCTTCAAAGTCTCTCTTTTGCTAAGCAGAGTTATCATTTTGCTATATTTTTTACTTTTCTCCTTTTACCTTGGGAGTCCTTGTTGGGCCAGGCCACTCCCATCATTGCAGATGACATTTAACAAGGCTAAGCATCAAGTCTCACACTGGGTCCAAAATACCCACTGAGGGGAAGCATTTCCCCAATGGTTAAGATGTCTAAAAATCTGCTCATCTATAAAAGCAATGAGAACGTTGTAAAATTTTGTTCAGAACTCTGAAACTTAAACAAAGGCTTGCAACAATATGAGAATTAAAGAAAAAACAAAACAAAACAAAACAAAACCAGATGAATTTCATCAATATGCTAGCTTTATGGTGTTCTAATTTGCCCTATCCCATCCCCTTCTCTCCAGCACCAGGGCAGCCTTGAAAATTACCAGCTTCACAATTAGAGTGGTTTAATAGCCATTCAGCCATTCAGTGGAGTAGAATGAATTCAGTACACTCGGGAAAGCCCCAACCCGGAGAACTGTCATTATTTGATCTGTCTGAAAGCTCCATTCTCAGGGCCTGTCTTTGAATTTTCTGACTCTATGTTTACTCTGTATGAATAGTCCTATCTACAGGGTATTTGTTGAAAGTAATCAACGGCAATTATTTCACATTTCAGCTGCTTAAACAGTGATTCCAGGTGGGACTAACCAGAGCTGACCAAAAATATAAAAGAAACAAACAGGTAATGAAATGTCCTTCAAGGTGGCTTTGAAAAGCTGCAGCATATTTCCAGGAATCAGAAGAATATCACATATGCAGGGCTGTGCACATGCCCTGAGAAGACCTAAAAAAGTCATGATTCTCCTCATCTGTCTGACCTTACAGATTTGCATAAGCAGGAGTTGTAAACTGCCTATGTTAAAGTAATGCCCCAACACACACTCTAAGCTCCTCAGCAAAGCCCGGAAGGCTCCTTAGTTTGTAGCATTTGAGGAAAGCTGTCCAATCAATGACTGTGAAAAATGCTAGCTGAGAAGAAGCCTCAGGGGCAACACAGAAAGTGTAAAGGAGGTATAGACTTTTCAGAATTACTCCGGTAAAGTCACTAACCAAACATCATCAGTGATAACAACAAAATAGTAACATAAACAAAATCTGGGGAGGGGAGATCTGTATTTCAGAATTCCTACATTATATTATCTAAAATGTCCAATTTTTAAGATAAATCAAGATATAAACAGAAAATTATGGCCCATAAACAGAAAAAAAGTCAATAAAAACTGTCCCTGAGGAAGCCCAAAGGTTGAACTCATTAGTTAAATCAACTTTTATAAATATGTTCAAATATATAGACGAATTCATATATACAGAATTAAAGAAACATATGACAACAATATATCAAAGAAGCAATAAATATAAAACTATAGTGATGAGCTTATAATATATAATGATTTAATTTGTATTGAAATGACAATACAAAGAAGGGAAGAGAGAATAAAGGTATGTTGTAGAAAAATTTCGAGTATATTGATATTAAGTTTGCATTATCCCGAACTAGAATGTTTTACATTAGGATGCTAGTTTTAATCCTCTGCATAACCAGTAAGAAAATAACTCAATATGGTAAGAGAAACATCACAGAAATTTTAAAAGATACACTAGAAAACGGCTATAAAAAAAGATAGGAATTAAATATTGGGAAAGCTGTCATAAGACATATAGAAACAAATAGAAAAATTGCAGCTATATTTTATTAGAGAAATAATTGAGTGAAATATAAATAGATTAAATAACCTAATTAAAAGGCAGAAATAGATACAAAAAACAAAGAGAACAGATGTAAAAATATATGATCCAAATACATGCTATCTATAAAAGAAAGACACATGATATATTCGAAGACACAAATATGTTGAAAATAAATAGATGGGAAAGAGACAACTTAACAATAATAGTTGAAGAATTGAATATCTCACTATTAATAATAAATGTAACTAGGTAGAAAATCAACAAGAAAACAGAAGGCTTAAACAACACTACACATCAATTAAACTTAACAGATGTCAGAAGAACACTCCAAACAGCAATGGCAGCAATACATAATCTTCTCAATTACACAAGGAAAATTCTCCAAGATTGATCATATTCTAGGAAATGAGCAATATTCAATAATGTTAAAATACTTATATCACAAAAAGTGTGCTATATAAAGAAATTAAATTTAAATTAAAAATCAACAGTAAAACTGGAGAAAGTCATAAATAAGTGAAAATTAAGCAACATGTTCCCAAATAACCAATGAGTCAAAAGAAAAATCAAGAGGGAAATAAAAACTTTGAGACAAATGAAAACAAAAGAATAACAACAATAAAAATCATGGTATGTAGCTAAAGCAAGCTTAGAAGGAAATCTATAGCTACAAATATGTATATTTAAAAAATTCTCAAATTAACAATGTTACCTTTTCCTTTAAGATACTAACAAAAGAATAAACTAAACCAATTGTAGAAAGAAATAATAAAGATTAGAACATAAATAAGTAAAATAAATAATAGCAAAATGGTAAGGAAAACTCAGTAAAATCAAAATATTGTTTGAAAATACAAACAAATTTGACAAAAGTTTAATTATACTGAGCACAAAATGCAGAGAAAATTCTAAAATTACTACAATTAGGAATATAAGAAGGTATATCACTATTGTTCTTACAGAAATAAATAAATTAATAATGGGATACTATGAAAAAATGTGTAGAAACAGATTAG
>NW_011888868.1:3185135-3192211 GCF_000151845.1 Pteropus vampyrus
CGAAGTGAAAAGATATCCCACAGAATGATAGAATATATTTTCAAATCATGTATCTGAAAAGGGAGTACTATCTAGAATATATATAGAACTCTTACAAGTCAGCAATAAAAATACAAATAATACAATTTGAAGATGGGCAAAAAATTTGAATAGATTTTTCTCTAAAGAAGATATAAAATTTCCAACAAGCACATGAAAAGGTGGTCTACAACATTTGTGATTAAGAAAGTGAGAATCAAAGTCACAATGAGATATCACTTCACACCCAGTCAAATGGCTAAAATAAGAAAGATAGACATTACAGGTATTTGCAAGGATGTATTATAATTGGAATTCTCATACACTGGTGATGGGAACATAAAAATGGCCCAGCAACTTTGGAAGTGGTTTAGCAGTTCCCTAAAATGTTGAACATAGAGCTGCCGTATTACCCAGTTATTCTGCTCTCAGGTATGCATCCAAAAGAAAAGAAAACCTATTTCCACACAAAAATTTTACATTAATGTGTATAGCAGTATTATTCCCAATAGCCTAAAACTCGGAAAGAACTTAAACTGTCCATAAACTGATGAATGGATAAACAAAATGTGGTATATTCATATACCAGATTATTAATTGACTATAGCACAGATTACATACTGATACATGCTACAACAGGAATGGATTTTTATGCTAAGTAAAAATATGCAGTTACAAAAGATGACATAGTATATGATTATACATATGCAAAACATTTACAATAGAAAAATGCATAAATATGGAATTAGATGAGTATTTACCTGGGTTGGGGGTATTGTGGAAGAGAGAGCAGGTTGGGAGCTAGAATGGCAAATGACTGCAAATATTCAGGGGATATTATATGGGTGATGTTAAAAATGTTCTAAAATTAGGCTGTGGTGATGTTTGCAACTCTGTGAATATACTCAAATAGCAAACTATAGACTTTAGACTTTGAACACAAATTTTGCAGCATGTTAAATATATATTAATAAAGCTGTTAAAAAATCAATGCCTCATCATTGTAAAAATACTTTAGGGCTTTAAAATAAGAAGAAAAAAAAAGCACTGAGTTGAAGTCTCCACTTTTCCCTTTATAGCTGTGTGCCTGCAGCAATTTCTTATTTTCTTATGACTCAGGTGTTTTTTTATAAAATTAGAAAAAAATAGCAGGTGAGATAATTAAATTATCTAATACACAAAATAATTAGCCTGGTTTCTTAGTACAGAGCAAGTATTCAATAATTGGATGCTGCTTTTATTGTCCTGATAGATACTTTATTTTATATACAATCAGGTCTCAAAAAGCAAAGTCTATTGGAAATATAGCCTATTACTTGAGGCCTTAAAAAAATATAAGTTATCTGAAATATTCAGGAAATCAGGCTAAGAGGCAGAAAAAAAAATGTAACTAATACCTTGACATTGTTTATGACATTGCATTACTACTATACTATCAGGAAGTGTGGATTCTTAATTTAGCATTGTTCATTTGAATCATCACCATCAGTATGATCCCTACTACTGTAATCACTAAACTGAATCCATTAAGAAAGCACATCCTGAGCACATGTTAATGTTTTTAAGATGATGCAGTGCTTAAGGGCTGAGTACTCCAATTCTTCAACTAAGACAACATGGTTATTATTACTAATAAGCTCAATACTCCTTAAAATAGCTACCGTTTAGAGTCATCCATGCCTGGCTTATTAGCAAATGAAATTAGCATACAGTTCACTTTGTGAATGGCTTCTCAGGAATGATTTTCTTTAATCTTTATAACGATCTAATTTTACAGATGAGGAAACTGTGGTTCAGAAAGGCCATGACATTGATATCAGGTCACAAGCTCAGCTCATAAACAAAATTGATTCAGTAATACAGAGTTGTTGCTTCTTATGCTTATATTTTTTGAGACAAAAATTGGGTTACATTATCTAATAAATTATTTTTAAATCAAAGTTGTCCTGGAAAATCCTAGATGTGTACTTCTATTGCTACACTTAGCATCACGAGGAGGTAGAACCTTTCTAAATATTGCTTGATGATGATGATTATGTAGGTAATTTCAGCAATGATGAAGTAGCAGTTGAAATCTGCTTATACAAAGGAAGAATCAGGCTCCTGGTGACAGGTGTACTGAGCACCTCCTCTGCAGCAGGCTCTGCTCCAGGCATGGGGAACATGAGAGTGCATTAACAGTGAGCTATCTCTGCTTTATTTAGCTTAAGTGAGGAAACATGCATAAGTAAATTATACCATATGAAAGTCAGTACTGAAGAAAAAGGGACTAAGGAGTACTGGGGCCAAAAAGTGTTGCAATTTTAAATACAATGAACAGTGAAGGCCTTGCAAAGAAAATTATATTTATGCAAAATTTTAAAAGAGATAAAACAACAAGATATGTGATAAATAGGAAATGAGGTTTTCAAGCATGAGAACAGCAAGTGCAAAATCTCTAAGGTAGATTTTAGATTAGATGCCAATAGTACAAACAACAAAAGAAACATAAATAAATTGGACTTCCTTAAAAAATTTACATCAATAGACACTATCAAGAAAGTGAACAGACTTAGGAAATTAGAGAAAATACTTGCAATCATATCCAATAAGAATCTAGTATCCAACAACTCAATAACAGAAAGACAAATAAAAATGGGCAAAAGACTTGAATAAATATTTCTCCAAAGGAGAAATGCAAATAACCAACAAGCACGTGAAAATATTTTTGACACTGTTAATTACTAAAAAAATGCAAATCAAAACCATAATGAGATATCAGTTTGTACCTGTTAGGATGACTATAATCACAAAAAAAGAAAATAACAAGTGTTGGTTAAGATGGAGAGAGATCAGGTGGGCCCCAAATATGAAAGGGCTGAGAAGTCACTGGTCCAGCTTTAGTGAGATGGGGAGACACTGGATCAGTGTGGTCAGCAAGAAACACATCCCAGCTGCTATGTAGAGAACAAACTAAACACTGATGGGAAGAAGCAAGAAAATCCACTTAGGTGAATCATTTGTAATAATGCAAATGTGAGATGATGCATTTAGGGCCTGGGGAATGACCAAGGTGGTGCTGAGAGTAGTTAATTTCTGCATATATTTTGACTGTAGCCAAGCAAGATTAAGAATGTTATAAGGTATAGGGAAAAGAGGAATCAAGAATGACGCCAAGGTTTCTTGGTCTGAGCATCTGACAAAATGAGCTGCCATTGACAAAGTTGCAAAAGAATGCTGGAGGGCAGATGTGGAGAAAGAAGATCTGAAAATTATTTTTGGACATTGTAAGACTAGTAGGCAGGTAGGCATGTGAATCTTATGTTCAGAAAAGGAATCTGGGCTGGAGATCTAAATTGAGAGGCTCCAGCATGTGATGGAACTGTAACCTCAAAGGAGAATGCATGGATGAAGAAGACAGCCAGGGACTGGGCCCCAAGCTGATTCCTCATTTTAAGTGTGAGGAGAAAAGAAAGAAACAAGAAGATGGTGAAAGCAATCATGTAAGAGGCATAAACTTGTGAGTGGTGTGTCTTAGAAGTCAAGCAAAGCATGTATTTCAAAGAGGAGAAAGTAATTATCTGCACCAAATGCTGCTAAATCAAGAGATGGTCTCCCAGTATTGCCATCGGATTTGGCAAACATGGAGCTCATTGGTGATTATTCCAAGAGAAGTTCTGGAGAAACTGTATATTCAAAACTAATTATTTAGTATCTACTAAATGCAGGTCTAGGCATTGAGAATATAAAAATAAATAACATTTGCATACCAGCTCTAAATATGCAACAGATTATAACAAATGTAGATACTTAATACAGTGAAAATATGAACCAGGTAAAAATGGAGTCGAAAGAAAAGACATTAACTCAGCCCACATGAATCACGGAGGGCTTCACAGGGGAGACATACCTGGTAAAAGAAAGAAAAAGGAAATGTCACCAGTAGCTTTGCTTGAGTAAGGCACCTCTGAAGTTGGAACCAGGTATAAGTAAGATATGGAAGGAAAATCCCTTCGTGCTTCCTAATCTGTCTTAGCAGAATGAGCTCTGAGTTGTTTATAATTTCTTACTGTATGATTACTGACTTCATAGCTTTCTTAAAACTTTAATTGACCTTAAATTTTCTAATTTCTTATTAACTAATGCTACTCTCTTAGAAAGAAGAGATTTGAAATAATGTGGTTGATGTGTTAATTGTACATATTTTTTCTAGCATATGTAAAATAACAATACAAATTACAGTTTTTTTAAGTTCATTTATATATCACGTAAAGCCTATCATATTTCATACACTGGGAACCCTTGAGTGCAAGCATATATTATTAGAAAGGACTCATGAAGGGAAATAAGATAACAAATAAGAAATATTTAAATAATAATAAATTATTTAATAAATAACACATAAGAATAATAACTAAGGAGTAGTAAATAATAAACTAAGGGAAATAAGGGACCCATGAAGGGAAGATAGTTGGACATTGCCAATCTTGATATAATATTTTTGAAGATCTTACTCCACATCATTCAGTTTCCTGGGCAATTTCTTTCTTTCTAGTAACAATTCAACATACGCTCTATTTGCTCTATTTCCTTCAGTGCCTCTGGAACACATGTCATGCTAAACAGCTGCTCTTAAACTTTTCAATTAGTTGCTAAAGATCTTTTAGACTCTTGTCCCTCCCTTGCAGAAGCCCCTTGAGTAAAAGTCTGAAGAGAAATCCATGACACAGTGTGACTTGTAGGCTTGTTCATTATGAAAGCCTGATGCCAGATGGTTTTCTGGATAAACGCACAACTGAAACATGCTTTTACTGATGGATTGAAGTCCGTAATGGTCTTCTATAAATTGAAGCAAGGCAAGAAAGCCTAATACAGGCAGTGTGCCAAGGCCAGGGAATTCCATGCTACATCACCATTAGTCACTTACTTTTAATCTTTATAAAACTTGCTCTCTACTATAATGACCTTTCAATTTTTGGATGAAAGAAAAGTTCACATTTTATCATTTGATGACCAAGTTTCATCATATCTGTCTACAGTAGAGCTTTCCTGACAACTCCCCATCCTTCAGGCCTCTTATCTCATTGACTAGCTTTGATCAGAAAAGCAAAACTGTCTCAAGAATGCTGCTCTTATCAGTGGGGAAACGAGAAAGAGACAAGCAGGAACAATTATTACCTTTTCTCTTCCATCAACACAGGTGCCATTGCTACTATTAGATTTTCATTTAAAGCACAGGAAGAAAAAAAATTAGAACAAGAATAGACATGGAAATAGCTAGTGCTTAAAAAATGCAGCCATAGGGAGTGCTTTCCATGCACTATTAATGTTAATGTGGTAAAATTGCTCTATCCTTTTAATTAGACTCATAAATTTTAACCTTTAGGTAAACTGTGTGTTCAAGCATGATGGAGATGAGAAATGAAATTACTGTTGCCCTGAGGCAGGAGAGAACACATCCTCCAAAGACCCAGGGGCACTGATGAATAACTGGAGGAGGCGTCATACTTATCTTGACCGAAATAACACCATAGAGCAGGTGTGATGGAACACACGAACGCACTGCTGCTCGGTGACAAAGTTACCCTCATATTTAAACTGTGAAATACATGAAATCACAGAGTCACTTGAGATCTGAGTTCCCATATCATGAACATAGATTTTATGGCACCCAGAACACAGCTGTGAGGGTTAAAGACTCCTCTAAGATAGTACAGAGGCTGCATCCTTCAGTCCTTCATTTAACAAGGAAGTAGCATTGCTTTTTTTTAGTGTGAATCAATCAGCGCTATAATGTTCTTAGCAGACCCTATAGAGATGCATTCAAATTGCCTGCAGTGTGAACTGCCTCAGGCCATCTTTTCTTCTAGTTCTCTACATTCATTTATTGGTTAATCTTCTCTAGCTGCCAGAATGTTTAAAGCCCTTCATACTATCAAAGGATTTCTACCAATCTCTAACTTCCCCATCATATTTAATAACTGCCCAGTCATTTTAACAGTTCCCACATCTTTTTTAGACAGCACTTCTAGCTGCCATAAACCGTGTATTTTAATATCCAGAGTAATGATCTCTATTTAGTTCTTTTTTGTAGTTCATGCAATATTATTACCTGAAGACTTTTGAAAGTCTTAAAGGATCAAAACGACGCCCCCATACATAAAATATGGAGCAGCAGAAGTTGTCACTGTGGGAAAGTAACCCAAGCTACTGGAGTGCACTCAGTGCAAGATGGCACTGTGGAGTGCTCATCGCCTTGGGGCGCTGCACTGTGATGCATCGGCCCTTCTTGGCCAAGAGTGTCCGACACCATCTGCTTTGCCAGCTCTCCAGTTTCCAGACTGAGTAGGCCAGTGTTCAGAGCATGAGAAAAAATATGTCAGCCAGTCACCATGTTGTTCTGCTTTATACACATACACAAATACACACATATGGACAATATTTAAGAGGTCATAGATTTATAAAGCAGTATGAAATAGTGTTGATTTGAATCAAAATGTATATCGTTTTTTGGCTACACACCACCATATGCATATAGAGACAGTTGGTTTGAATAAAAAAATATATAGTTTTATTTTTAGCTACACACAAACATATGTATATAGAGACAGTTTTATCCACATGTATGTTAGGGCTTTGTGACTAATTATCAAATTAATTTTGAAAATTTGTTTTATTTTTCAAGAAAAATTAATAAAATAATCCTTTCCAAATATTACCTCTACAATTTACGTTAGCATGAACTAACACTGAAACTGCAATATTAACTAAATAGTAAAGTTAATTTTAATATTAATCAAATATTGATTTTAGCAAAAACAAAATTCAGGCTGTATGTATTCATGCTTACATGAGGATCTATAAATAGGCTTATAGATTTCAAAATAGCTTGTAGTATTTTAGATGTCTGGTATATATGTACATACATTTGGTGTGACCCACATTTAAAAAAAGTGATACACCATATATAGATAAGAAGGAAAAATGCCATATTGCTACCGTGTCCTTTTTATTAAAATTTTTATTTGGGTATGATTTGTTGTTGTTGTTGTTTTCCTATCCTCTCCCCACTGTGTGAC
>NW_011888868.1:3192261-3194856 GCF_000151845.1 Pteropus vampyrus
TATTGGTTAATCTTCTCTAGCTGCCAGAATGTTTAAAGCCCTTCATACTATCAAAGGATTTCTACCAATCTCTAACTTCCCCATCATATTTAATAACTGCCCAGTCATTTTAACAGTTCCCACATCTTTTTTAGACAGCACTTCTAGCTGCCATAAACCGTGTATTTTAATATCCAGAGTAATGATCTCTATTTAGTTCTTTTTTGTAGTTCATGCAATATTATTACCTGAAGACTTTTGAAAGTCTTAAAGGATCAAAACGACGCCCCCATACATAAAATATGGAGCAGCAGAAGTTGTCACTGTGGGAAAGTAACCCAAGCTACTGGAGTGCACTCAGTGCAAGATGGCACTGTGGAGTGCTCATCGCCTTGGGGCGCTGCACTGTGATGCATCGGCCCTTCTTGGCCAAGAGTGTCCGACACCATCTGCTTTGCCAGCTCTCCAGTTTCCAGACTGAGTAGGCCAGTGTTCAGAGCATGAGAAAAAATATGTCAGCCAGTCACCATGTTGTTCTGCTTTATACACATACACAAATACACACATATGGACAATATTTAAGAGGTCATAGATTTATAAAGCAGTATGAAATAGTGTTGATTTGAATCAAAATGTATATCGTTTTTTGGCTACACACCACCATATGCATATAGAGACAGTTGGTTTGAATAAAAAAATATATAGTTTTATTTTTAGCTACACACAAACATATGTATATAGAGACAGTTTTATCCACATGTATGTTAGGGCTTTGTGACTAATTATCAAATTAATTTTGAAAATTTGTTTTATTTTTCAAGAAAAATTAATAAAATAATCCTTTCCAAATATTACCTCTACAATTTACGTTAGCATGAACTAACACTGAAACTGCAATATTAACTAAATAGTAAAGTTAATTTTAATATTAATCAAATATTGATTTTAGCAAAAACAAAATTCAGGCTGTATGTATTCATGCTTACATGAGGATCTATAAATAGGCTTATAGATTTCAAAATAGCTTGTAGTATTTTAGATGTCTGGTATATATGTACATACATTTGGTGTGACCCACATTTAAAAAAAGTGATACACCATATATAGATAAGAAGGAAAAATGCCATATTGCTACCGTGTCCTTTTTATTAAAATTTTTATTTGGGTATGATTTGTTGTTGTTGTTGTTTTCCTATCCTCTCCCCACTGTGTGACGAGCATTGCGACTATGCACTAATTATTTGTTTCTTCATCTTCCAGGCATATAGTAGGAAAATACTTCTTGTGTTTGTACATATTCGAAGAGAAGTAGAATATGTCACAATAAATATGCCAACTGGAATAAGGATTATTTTGAGCTGAAGGCAATTGAGAAAAAACAAAGACAAGGAAAGCTCCTTGCTTTCCCTCCTTTTAATAAAAGCAAGACACACATTATTAAAGGTGTCCCTCTTCTTCTCTCTATCACAAGGATAAAAGCTAATCACCTAGAGACAACTTTAGAACCTATCTAGCCTGGAGATGGCACCAGAGGAATCTATATAGCTACTTTATTAACTAGCTTCTATCTCCACATTTGGAAGCTTAAAACTACTTTTCTTTGTCCTATCATTTCTCCCCAAATGTGTTGCTCTTTGTAAAAGATGATATATAACCTAGAGTTCTAAGCCACCTACTTGAATTAATTTTTCCCTGGGAATCTCCAATGTATACGTGAAGTATATATGCTAATAAACTTCTGTTCATTTTTCTCTTGTTAAACAGTCTTTTATTCTAGGGGTCTCAGCCAAGAACTAAGAAATTTAGAAGAAAAAATTATTTTTTCTCACCTATATATTTCATTCGGGGCCATGAATTGTAAGCAGAAGTGACATGCATCAGGTTGGAGGCACTCCAGAACCCCTTTCCTCTCCCAAGGTGACACTGGAGAGAGGAGGTACTTCATCACTCTGGGTCCTGGAGAGAGTATATGGAGAGCAGAACACCTAGCCAACCTATTATGAATATCTAGCCTACCTGAAAAATAAAAACTTTGTTGTTTTAAGTCTTTATGATGTTCTGGTTTTATTATTGCCATTATAGCATATTCTATGATATCTGACACAGGAATGCTAATTATTATTTTTCAAATTGTTTTATTGACCATACTCTCACATGAATTTTATATACAAGAAAATAATTTTGAAGACCTCCTTTGTACCAGGTGCCAAGAAAGTCTCAAAGTTTTCACAATGAATAAGACTCACTAGCTATTCCCGAAGAATTCAGAGTTAGAAAAGGAATTTTAATTTCAATTTTACCACTAAGAAAATGTATGTCCTCTGTGCCTTCTAGCTGCCAACAAATTATCATCCCAGGGCTCCCGTTGCCACTGTATTCTTATCTCACTTTCAGATGCTCATTGCGGGATGGCACTGTTTGGAATAGCTGTGTTCATTGTAATGGACTCTTGTTTTTTAACATCAAAAGTTGAGGCCCTTAAGAAGATAACACAGGGTCATTTGTCTAAAACTGTGTCTCCATGTTAAGAATCTGTTCTAATTCACTCAAGATACAAAATGAGACAAAACACAGAATCATAATTTAGAGTTAAATCACTTTCCTTCCTTCCTTCCT
>NW_011888868.1:3195826-3202591 GCF_000151845.1 Pteropus vampyrus
ATGACATGTAACCAGCTATATGTGTCATATATATGCTCCTTTCAGTGAACACATCTCTCCTCATTTGGCAGAACCATCGCACAGAACAAAGTATCTAAACCCAGGATCTTGATCTTGCTTTTCCTTCATCCTCCTGATATCTGTCTCTTGTGACTCAGATCATTTCTATAAGACCTAGGGTGACTTACTTTACCTCTAGGTTTCATTTCTTCATTCACGTAACTAGAACATCTTATTCAGTAACATCTTATTCAGTGATTGATGGAAGAAGATAAAATTGTGTGTACGATATGTTTCATTTTATCTGTATAATGTAGCTATTAGAATATTTAACATTACCTATGTGGATTACATTATATTTCCACTGGACAATATTGTTTTAGAGTCTACTTTGCTCATCAAAACCAATCACATTTTTTATTTTCCTTTCTATTTCTATGACCTCACACTTCTTACCTCTTTCATTGACCACTGAGATAGATATCTAAATAATCTCCTTGTCTGTAGTCTCTACCTGACCCAATCATTTTTTCTCTACAATCACATGGTTAACCTTCTTATTATATCACTCTCCAGATCAAGCAGTCTTCCTTATTCAGTGAAAGTAGATGAGCCAATCTACGGAAGCATGCTTCAAAGCATTTGAATCATAGAATGCCCTCCTTTCTTCCTTTCTTTCCATCTTCTCTTCCTCCTCGTCTCAAAGAAGCAGTAACAACCTAAACTGTTTAGTTCCTAAATGTAATTTCTCCTCCATTCCCTGAGGGTGAATTATACCATCCTTCCTCTATGCCTTTTCTCATCACAATGAATCCTGTCCATCTATGTCTAAAAAAAAAGTAATGTGTTTTCATAGAAGATCTCTTTGATTTACCTAAGTAAATTTTCCTTTCCAGAGTATTTTACACCTCTCTGGAGTATAAATAGTGTCTCTAATTCTGCCAACTTAGACATTGGCCCCTTAAATAGTGGTAGCCACTATGGCAAGCATCATTTCCATATGTAATGTAATCCCTGAAAAAGCCTGAAAGTTTTGTTAAAATTTCGCAGATGAGAAAACATGACTCAGAGACTCAAGTTATATGACCTAACAATGGTTACTCAACAAATAAGAGGCAGAGCAGGGAGATTCAATTATTTTCTTGCCTCAGAGAAACTAAAATGTTTCTATTTTGTCATACTGATATCATGGTTAAAAATCTCTACAACACCTAGCATGCTACTTAGTATTTCTTGTTAGAACACACACACACACACACACACACACACACACAGAGAGAGAGAGAGAGAGAGAGAGAGAGAGAGAGAGAGAGAGAGAGAAGCACAGATAAATAAAAATGTCATAATTCACTTACTCCTGCCTCTCAGAAAAAGTGAGAGGAAAGTGAAAAATTATGTTTATAAAGCATCTCTGTAATTTCAAAAGAACTTTAGTAAATTGAGAAGGTAAATTGTAAAGAGTGAAAAGTCTCCACACACATTTCTCCTTGCAATAATGTGGATATGATTAATGTTATTTTTGGCATACTCAGAGATGGGAAAACTGAGGCTTTGAGATGTTGAGCACCTTATCTAAGGTCACATGGCTGGTATGTAGTAGACCATGTGCTTGAACCAAGGCAAATGATATCACACCCTGGGCTCTTTGCTGGCATCAGTTGCTTTCCCTTTGGCCTGGTTATAGTGATGACTCAGCTGGAAGAAATTCAGCATCAGCCCTGACTTCTGATAACAAGCTTTAAGGTGCTATTATATCACAAAATCTGTATAGACTGATGGGCCTCATCTGTGCAGTTGGTATAGCTGTATTTCCATATCTGCTTCCTAACCCACCAAATGTGTTTATAAAGTAAATACTGTAATAGAAGCATAATATTCTAGTGTAAGAAATTGTTATTCTTATGATCCTTGGCTTGTTATGACCTTGGGAAAGTTTCATACTTTTTCTGTGCAATCGGTATTATCTATTACATTATTCTTCAGATCGAGCAGTCTTCTTCATTCAGTGAAAGTATATTCTGAGAAGATCAAGTGCATGAAAGTGTTAAAAAATATCACCTACTATATAAATAAATTATCATATTTTATGGCCTTAAGAGTGCCAAAGAAATTTTCAACAACCCCTCAATTTTTTTTCCTGCGTCAAGAAAGGAGTAAATGGTGACATGTATTTACTCACTTTGTGTTAGTTATCATAGAGTTATGAAGCATCGGGGAAAAGAGTATACTTGGGGAACATCAACTACAACTCACAAGATTAAAGATGAAAAACGAGAGCCCCACAAAATGTAAATAACTTGTACAAGATCACAGAGCATCAATGGTGGAAGATCCAGAAGTGGGATGGCAGCTTCCGCTTCCCAGTACAGCTTTTCTCACTCTGTGAAGCTGCTTTCTTCTTTCAAGAGTCTCTGCAGCAGGTTTAGCTCAATGCACTTGTTTTATCATGGGTCTTCTGACATATGAATATGAGGGATACTTACTAATTGAGGAATAATCTTCTATTTGTTCAAAAACTACTAACTAAATGTTTGCTAGGTGTCAGGTACTATTCTAGGCATTCTGGGGATAAAGTGGTGAATAAGACAAGGTTTCCTCTTTCATGAAGCTCTTATTCTATTGACAGAGGTAGACAGCAAATAAACAAATAAGTGGGAATAAAATATCAAGTAGTAATAACCTCTGAAGAACATCAAAGTGGAATGAAGTAACAAAGAGTGATGTAGTGGATGCTTTAGTTGTACCTAAAATTTAAGTTGAAAGCTAAGTATGGAAAGAAGAATGAAGTTTCTGAGAGAACAGCTATTGCATCAGTACTGAGAGGTTGGGGAGTAAGCTTGGCAAGGAACAGAATAAGGGGAAATAGGGCTAAGTTTAGCAGGCAGGTAGGAAAACAGGAGCTGGAGAGGGGCCTCAGCTGGCAGAGCTCTGTGGGCCACAGGAAGGAGTCTAGGTTCTATTTTAAGGACAATGTGAAAGGTTTGTAGCCAGGTTATAGAATCTCGTTTTGGAAAGATCATCATTTTGGCTGTCCTGTGAGATATAAACTATACGGAGGTAAGGTGAGAATGGAATAGGAGAGGAAGCATGGTCTGATGTATTTGTCCAGTCTGGAGATGATGGAGCTTGAATTTAGGTAGTAGCAGTGGAATTTGAGAGAAGAGGCTGGAGTCAAAGTCAGCTGTAACCAATATGTTAGGGTACTGAATGGGGAACTGAGATGGCGAGGAGGGAGTGTCCTAGGTTTTGGCATCAAGAAACTAAATAGATGATGGTATCACTTATTGCAATAAGATAGATGAGTGGATTGGAGGTGGGGAGGGGACATGGATGTAACACTTCCAACAGCACTTATTAGGTAGGTAAATACTGTATTTACAAATACGTGAACTGCAATTTAGAAAGTAAGTATGTCTACAGGCCAGGAAGAGGCAAATCCCATAACTGAACTCTTTTGCCAGACATATCATGGATTCTGAGACCATATCCTGGTAGCTAGAGGAGCTCATATTCCCCCTTGTTCTTTGGACAATGTGATAAAAAATTGGCTGAAATAACTGCTATATCTTGAATGTCTACTATATGCAAAAACACAGCATCTATCTCATTAAATTTTACAGATAAAAAAACTGAGGTTCAGAAGGCCCATGTATCTTGTTCAGAATTTCACAACTAAAAAATAGAAAAAGTAAAATTTAAGATGTTTTATGATTCAAAAATTCATGCTATTTCATATTGCTGCCAGTGTACTAAAATTTAAGATTAGAAAATAGGATTCTTCTTCCCATAAACATATTTGAGACCAAGTGAATATTGTCTTTCATAAAGTTGTGAGGAAAAAAATACACACACACACACACACACACACACACACACACGCACACACACACGTATAGAATCTAAATGTTGATTCTTAGGCAATTCACATTGATTATTTAAGTAACTAAGGGTCTGAACAGCAACTCATTTGCAGCCAGGTACATATCATGTTACAAATTTTGTGGAACACTTTTTATTTTCCTCATATACAAACCCATATCTCCATCTTCATTAAGGTGTGCGTCTTCTTTATAAAATCCTCCACCTCTAATTTTGACTTTACATTCCAGTGACATGCCCAGTGTGAGCTATTGGGCCATTAGAAACGGTGGTTTACATGCACTGACTTGATTCATGTAATGGTTTCTTTATATATTTTAAGACTTTTGGTAAACTCTTATAAATATATTTTAACCGTATTAAGATGACAAAAGTCCCTGAGAGGAAAAAATGGAGAGTCAGACACATGAATTAGATCTGACTAATTAATGGCCGGTAGGTCGTCAGAATGAAAGAGGTTTCATGAGTTGGAGAGACCTGGGTTTGACCCCTGACACCACCCTGCATTGCTGTATTTCCTTAGGCTAGTTGACTATTCATGCAGAATTCTTAAGAAGATAAGGTAGTTTTTAAAGGTGTCTGTACATTCACCTCATTAAAAGATGGAATCAAGTTTCCCTCCCTTTGAATGTGGGCCACCCTGAGGGACTGTCTTCTAATGACTGGAATGCAGCAGAAGTAATACTCTATGACTTCTAATACTAGGTAATAAAATACAATATAGCTTCTACCTGACTCTCTCCCTCTCTTGGGACATTTTTCCTTGAAACTCAGTTATAGTTATGAGAAGGTCAAGCAGCTACATAAAAAGACTACATGTTCAACAGAGTCCTAGCTACATGCCAAAATAAGGACCCCAGCCCACAGCCAGCACCCACTAAAGCGAGTGAGCCGTCAGATGGCCTAGCCCCAGTCCAGCCTAGGTGATGTGGAGCTGAGCAAAGATACACAAGTCCTGCTGGATCCTGCTCAAGTTGCAGATTTGTGTGCTTCTGTTTTAAACTGCTAAGTTTTATGGCAGTTTGTTACATAGCAGTTGATTACCAACACACAAGATGAACCTTTTCTTTGGATACCTGAATCCTCCTTTTATTACTTTCTTTCTCTCTGTGAAACTCCTTCTGGGTGTTAATTTGGAATGCAGATGGTGGTTAAAGCCAAAAAAGATATTTATTTGAAGCTGATTTCTAGCCCTTAGTAGCTATAAGACCTCAGGCCAAACATTTACTTTCTTAGAACTTCCCTCTCTATCAATAAAATGGGGATGATAATGCATAAAACTTCATAAGACAATAAAGTTAAATAAAGTAATGTTTGAAATGCCTGGCAGAGAGAAGGACCTCAATAGTTGAGAGCCAATATTATTAGCAGCAGTGGTAATATAAGAAAAGTATGCATTAAAAGAACCATGCATTTCTTTATTGAGTCCATGTACACAAAGTAGAAATGCCCTTTTATTAAAGATATTTCAAATATTTCCCTGGTATTTTGCTTTCCCGATGTCATGCATAGTTTTGTGTTTTTGATTCTACTGCTTCTATGACCAAAAAAAAATATATATATATCGTTTTCAGTAGTATGGTGACAACCTAGTATACTGAAAGGACCATGAACTTTGGGATCTATTCTACTCATATATTTTGTGTGTGTATGTGTGCATTTGAAAGGATAGAAAAATGGAATTTAGAAAGGAAGAAAGGAGGGAGGAGAGGAAGGAGGGAGGGAGAAATGGAAGGAAAGAGGGAAGGAAGAGGGAAGGGGGACAGGAAGGAGGGAGAGATAAAATATAGATATTTGAGAGGGGTATGCTATAGGGAACAAGGCTTCCGACTTTCTGATTGAGATCTCTAAGATCTGTGGGTATGGGAGGGGTACATCAGCAGTCGTAATATGGTGGAGAAGTCATCAAATTGATCTCGACTCAGTTCTTTTGGGGCAGCAAGTATGAAAGTAGTGCCATGAATCAGAGGCAATTCAAGGTGGGCTCTAAGTCTTTTGCTGACAGTGCTAAGCTGGACTGTGGGGATCAGAGCTGTATAAGACATGGTTTTACTCTCAGAGAGCTCTTAGCCATTTTCTAATTCGTCTGGCATAGGGAATAACTTAAAATGTCTATGTGCTTAGTAAATTATGAGTACTTAGTATAGCCTGTAAATAAAAAGACATTAGCCTCTGGATTTAACATAGGAAGATAAAAGGTAATCCCTTACTTAAATGTTCCAGTGATTTCCCTAAACACTTACAATAAAATTCTTAGTCTTTCGCTTTGTATGATCTTGTCTCTGGACTCACCCAACTTAATTTTCCTTTTACCCTTGCTTGCTCTTCCCTCTCCATTAGCCACACTGACCTTGCTGTTGCTCAGCCTGGAATCCTCTGACCTAGATTTCACAAGCCCCAAACCTTCCCTTTACCGAGGACTTTGGTGGCAGCGGCATACCCCCTACTGGCCAAGGGAGCCTTCCCTACCATCCTATCTAAAATAGAACTCTCCACGATAGTCATTCTCAAGCTTTTTATTTTTCTTGAATTTTCCTCCTCACATTTTCCATGAATAGATTCTGTGTGTGCGTATGTGTGCATGTACATGTGTGTACATATGTGTGTTCGTGCTTGTGTGTGTGTGTGTGTGTGTGTGTGTGTGTGTGCATATATGTGTTTGCTTTGTTTCTGTCATCCCTACTATAATCTTGTGGGCAAGAATTCTGTATTTTTAGTGTTTCATTCCCCCTGGCCAGCAAAGTATGTGGCATATAATGAATAATCAGTAAACACTTATTGTGTGTAAAAAAAATGTAATCGTCTGTTAATTGATCTTGTTTACTGAAAATATTGTGGACAAAGAGTTTTAAGCCTAGTAATCCCCCAGATAACCCCTAAGTGTTA
>NW_011888868.1:3202986-3226675 GCF_000151845.1 Pteropus vampyrus
AGGCATTAGATTACCATAGGAGCATTGGTCCATGGTGCCAAAAATGTTGGGGACTACTGCTCTATAGTGTATAAGTAGTGTGTATATATGCTCATACATATTCTAGTATATATTTATAGAGAAAGAGTCTAAACTATATAGCACATATTAATATATATAGCCAATTAATTATATGCTCACTAAACTACTATCGGTTAAGGGAAAAGAGGAAAATTGAGAATTTTAGAATACTTTAAAAGAAATGAGATTTTATTACTTTCAACATAACTGAGTAAAGCAATTGATTCCAGCGGTAACCACTCATGTGCCTGCATGAAGAAATGAATGGGAGTGACTTTAACCTGTTACTGATAGGAAAATGGGCTTCGAAGAGCACTGAATAATTAGTTCTACTGAGCAACTTAAACAATCCTCAAGTTAAACCTGTTGGAATGACTGATTTGCTTGGCAAACGTTGTCTTTTCAGAACAAAAGTAAAGTCCAGCTAGGCTCTCCATCAACTACTAGGTTTCAAAGTCAGAGAGTCTGAATGTTCAGCAGTTTCCTGTGTATCAGTACTGACTTCTTATCTCTGCCTTAGGGAGTTCACAGCTATATTGGAAAAGATGTTCCCAAGCAGACTTCCACTACGCAAGGTGGCGAGTGCAAAAAGATGCATACACTTGATACCTACACTCAACAAGTAAATACTATGAAGGGATTCCAGGGGCTAGGGAGATATTGGAGAGAATTTGGAGTAGGCAGGACTTCAAATCCACTCCCAGCAGGGACTTGGGCTCGAGTCTTCCTCAGGCAATCAGCTTCCTATCCCCTTTCAATCTTGTCGTATTATAGAGCAAATTGGCCATGTTACTAAAGCATCTTCCAGACTGTGGCCACAATCTTTGTTCCTCTGTCTTCTATGTTAGTGTTTCCTGATTTAGGTTCTGTTTTATCTAATATGTTCATAACCTGTTACCTTCAGGAACTTTGCCTCAGGCAAAATTCCTATGGAAGTGCTAACAGTGAGGAAAGGCCTGGGCTCGAGGACAGCCCTTGTCCTTGAGGACAAGAAGTCACCTGCTCCCCTGATGACAGGGTGCCTCTAAGCACTGGGGGCTCAACATACCTGTCATACAACCTGCACTGAAGCACAAGGCCACAGACTCAGGATAGGAAGTAGCCAGCATAGTTAAGGACAACTACAAGATGCATAGGGGTAGCAAAAAACCTTTCCAAGGGACTCTGATGGCTTGGAATTCTGGCCCTTCTGAAAATTTCTAGTATGAAGTTTTAGTTAAAGAGATAGATGGCACATTCTATTGGCTGTCACTTAGCAGCAGGTCACAGGAAGACTATCAGAGGAAACTGTCAAAAAATGACAATGTCTTGTTTAAATCACTAACTGAATGAAAAAGATACAGTGGTGAACAAGGCCACACCTTATCCTGCCTGTCTCCCATCTCCAAGTTCCTGTACTGCTACTGGAAAAATGGCACCAAAGCTGGAGCCAAGAACAGACAGAATGAACCTCAGGAGACAGTTATAGGAATCCACAGGGCCACCATGTGAAGGGGTGCGAGCCATGGCAGATGCTGCATCTAGGCAAAGGCACTGAAAATCCTTTGTAGCTGCCCAGGAATTTCATCAATTCAAACCACCCAGACAACCACATGACCTTAGCGGTGGTGGCTCTGGCTTCTCATCTCTCTCTTATCTACATATTCTTACAGAATAAGGAAAAATCATATGAACTCATATTTTCTCTAAGTCCATTTCCTTTCAACTTTTGACTCTAAGGTATATCAGAAACAGCATCTTTGCTTTGACTTCAGGTAAAGCTGGGTTTAAGAACCACATCTGCCCCTCCCAAGTTGTGTCTTAATTAAGCATTTTACTCTCTTTGAGATTCTGTTTCCCAAAATGCCAGATGGGGATAATAACCCTTACTCTGCAGAACTGTTGTTTGGATTAGAGGTAATGCTCACACAGAACCCCACAAATAATCTCAAGCATAAGTAACAGTTATTTTTCTCTCATCCTGCCTTCTTTTATTTCTGCCCTTCATTATCTATTATGTATAATATGGAGGAACACCTATAAAAAGAAGGCATCTACTACATTCTCTTCTCATTGATTTTAGTCCACTACAGACACAATCTATAATATTTTATAGCTTCTACTAACCCTGGCTACCAGTAGTATCCCCCTCCAATAAGCTATAGGAATCAGCCTACACATTTTTTTAATTAACAAAAATATATATAATTGTCTTTGATCCTCCTCTGCATTTAATAGATTGCCAAAGTTGAAATAAAATGATAATACTTATCACTGGGAAATGGGCATGGAATCCCACGTTATCATTGGGAGTATAAATAGTAAAACCTTGATACATTGTACAAGTCAATTTTGCAAAAACTTAAAAAATATGCATACTCTTTGCCCTGGCAATAGCACCCCAAAGGAATTTATCCTAAGAATATATGTTTTGTTTACAAAAACCTATAAACAAAAGTGTTCCTGCGGCATTTGTAATGATGAAAAAATGGGAATAATCAATTTTCCAAAACAGAATATTTATTAACTTTGCATATCCATTATGGTATATCTATAAAATGGAAGCCTCTGTTGTTAATGAACAGTTGGCATAAAGTCATATGTATTGATATGGAAAGATATTTGTACATTATGTGTGTGACAAATACAGGGAGTAAAACAGTATCACAGGGGGGCTCACTTCAGCAAATTAGGGAGACACTTACTCGGCTCTTCCAGACTGGCATTTAGGTAAGGGGAAGATGATCTCTACCCACCTCCACTTCTCTGCCTGGCCTTCCCTGTGGAGAAGTGGTTGCCTTAATAATTAGGGAGATTAGGAAAACACCCCTTCAGGTGTGTGCCTGTTACAAAATCAAAGTTTGTGTCCCTCCAAAATTTATTCACAGGGTTGAAATCCTAACCCTCAGTGTGATAGTATTAGGAGATAAGGTCTTTGGGAGGTGATTAGGTCATAAAGGTAGAGCCCTCACGAATGGAATTAATGAATGTTCTCTTACTCTCTTCCGTCATGTGAGGATGTGAGGAAAAGTGGCTGTGTGTAAGAAGAGGTGCTTGACCAGAACTCAGCCATGCTGGCACCCTGATAGTGGACTTCTGTAGAACTGTGAGAAATCGCAGTTTTTTATGACCAGACAGTCTCTGCCATTTTGTTATAGGAGCCACAACTAAGACAGTGCCCTGGGCCATGCCTGCTTCTGGGATTCATGTGACTGCTATGTTGCAGACTACTGTCTCCCCGCATCTCCATGAAGTGAGCACAGCTGAATTGGGATTTAGGGACTCTGTTCTTGCACTGATGGGTATGAGGCTGGGGTCATGACTTTGTGCAGCTGTGTGTCTGCAGCTCCACCTCACCCACACAGTGCCACAACCACTGCAGGTAGAGGCTGAGGGTCAAGGACATGCCCTTGGCCTCTGTTCCACACTGTGTTTTCCAAGCCAGTTCGCCAGAATAAAACAGGCACAGTATGTACGTGCCCATTGTCCTCCTTCATTTAACTCATCTGATTAAGAACCATGGGGGAAACAAGGATGAATTTTCCTCGCAAACCTCAATATGCATATGGTATGTTCTCACGTGCTTTCGTGAATACACACATTAAAAAATGTCTGGAAGGGTACACGCCTCAATGAAACATTCATCTTCTCTGAGTGGTAAGATTATCTGCATGCATGAGTTATAATTATTATAATTTTCTATTTACATTGTTAAACTAGAAATATTGTGCTCCTTGAGTTTGTTTCCTGCTATAGTACACGTTTTGGACTTTTCCTGCAGAGATGGAAGCTGTGATCAAGGAAAGAAATATGACACTAGTATTTGTTGGACATCTACTGTATACCAGGCATGATATAAGGAACACAGACTACATTAACTTTATTTGTTCAGGATTTTCATGAAAATTTTTCAGGTGGTAAAATTGTGGAAATTTAGCAACTTGTACAATGTCATATAACTAGTAAGAGGCAAAAAAGAGTCAAGACCTCACTTTCAATATGGCCTGCTCCCAAATCTATGCCCTTTCCATTCAAATATCTTTATGAAATTAAAGACAGTTATATTAGGAAAAAAACCCACACACATACAAAGGCAATGATGTAGTCAAATTAACATCACAAAATGCATAAACTAAAGGAAAGTTCATAGTCAGAATGAACATACTCTTATTTTTCCTAAAATCCCATCAAATCCAATCCTTAGAAAACTAAAAACAACACAACGAAAAGAAGATAGTTTGGTTTTTTAGACACAGGCATTGTGCAAATAGTGCTGAAAGTGACATGTACAGGCTTGATAGCCAGGAGAGGAAAAAACACGGACAAATATAAATACAGCATCTCTTAAGGCAGCACCATTTGAAGACGCTGGGAAAAGAGACCCCAAACCAGTACCTCAGATTTAATCAGCCCTGCGAGCATGGCTGGATCCAGGAAGAGTACAATAATTGATTTTCACAGTGATGATCCTGAGTCATCAAGGAAAGGTTACATTTTATGTTCAGAATTATCTGTTTAAAAAGGCAAGGAAGCATGTAATCCATTTGAGAAAGATTTTCATTTCAAATAGTTAAAAATTCTTTCAAAAGATTTTTTTGTGCTTAAAGGGGTAAGTGACAGTTATTTGGAAAATTTACTGACGTGGAACAATGTCTTCCCTAAAGATTCTAGATCAATGAGGCAGTATGTTATATTTAGTGAGGCTTCTATCCCTTCTCCTTTTTGACATTTCATTGTCTAGTTTTCTAAAGGCTTTCACAATTCCTAACCTCCAAGCACTGGATTTTGAGTTTCTTGAAACTAAAGATTCTGAGACATCCCATATCCTCGTGGTGTGCAGCTTTCTTTTCTATCATGAAATAAATGATGAACTAATATTGTTATAACTAAAACAACCATTCACTTAAAAATAGCCTTAAGAAAAGAATAAAAAAATAGGATTAATCTAATTTTTTCTAAAAGGAAACTTTATTTAAAAGAATAAGTTTTTATTAATGCCTCTGCTTTTCAGATTAACAAGTACTGCAAACACACAGAACTGTTCCTGCCTGCCCGGCTGGCCTCATTGCCTAATAATGCTTCCTATACCTTTTCCTCTGGATATAACTCATAGCTTATTGGCGAATGTGAAGAGGTCCTTGCTGCTTTCTCATATGCTATTCCTTCTGCCAGAAATGCCTGACCTCCACATTTTTTATGTCTATCTCAAATGTTCTCTTCAAGTGCCATTGCTCTCAAAGAACTTTCCATTCTTAAAACTGTTGCAGAATGAGTGTTGTCATTACTCCCTTTTTGAAGATAAGGAGAAAGCCTTAGGAGGTATGGAACTTCCTCTGGGTCATACCTTGGGTGTCAGAGCTAGGACTAGTGCATCACCAGTCCTCCCTGGCAGTGTTTCTCTCCATCGTTCAGTGAACAACTGTAATGGCAGGCCCTTTGTTGGCACATATCCATCTCCTTGATATTCCGGGCTTGTAGGTCTATTTGTCATTCTGTGGTCACCGTGTGTGGCTCATGCAGAGAGGTAGAGGCAGGGGTGAGCCTTACCTGGTGTGTTGAGCAGGCGGGATCTCCTGCAGTGGTAGGCTACCTCCTGCTCACAGTGCTCTGAGTTGTCAATCACGGCCTCCAGCTGCTCCATGCTGCCCCCATAGTCCAAGGCCATGGAGTAGGGCTTCTCAGGGCTGGCACCTCGCACACGGGTCAGCTGTGTGTTGTTGTGCTGCACTGATGTCCAGATCTTGTCTTCTGCCCAGAAAACACAACCCAAGGAAAATGTTAGAAGGAAGGACAGAAAATAATCACACTTATAGACCTCCATGAAATTGAAGCAAACAAAAGTTTGTGAAAGCAGTGTGATGGGTGACTCAACACATAACTATTAATCATCGCCTGAGTACTCTATTCATGTGAAGAGTTTGACTAGAGAATTTTTGTTTCTCATAGAGCTCTATCCAGAGTTAGCATGAAGGTTAATAATCTTAAGAGCTAAATGTGTAGAGCCCTTACTTGACAGGTTGTATGCTCAGCATTTAATGTCCATTATCTCATTAAAATCAATATCACCTAAATCGAAAGAGAGTTAATACTGCCATGTCAGAAACAAGGGAAATGTAAGTGAGGAGAATTAGGCAGCTTACCAGGATTCTACAGTAGTAAGTGACGAAGCAAGAATCGGAACCCAGGATGGCTATTCTCCAAAGCTGTACTTCTGGCTACTGACACACCTTCCTTCACAAGAGAAACACTAATATTGATTCTCTCAGAGAATCTTGACTTCCATGTGAAAAATAAGACCCACACACAGAAAATATGTGTAAAATACACACCATTAGCACGAATGGGCTTGTGCGATCCATACTGTACTATAAGGCACTTAATTGCACTTCTTTATTATTTATTCTCCATGTTACCTCTATTTGCCAAATATATTTGTGGAGGCTTGCAATAGAACATTTAGAGATGAAGACCTTAAGTCAAGGAGGGAGAACATGTTTCGCCTACTACAGGTAAGAATGGAAAGCAAGGCGAGAGAATACAAATTTTAGTCTTAGAGATTGAGAGAGCTATACATAAAACGTATCTCTGCCAACAACAAGCTTGGACAAGTCACTTCACTTTTCTGGGGCTCAATTTTATCATCAGTAAGAAAATAAATAAATAAATAAAATAAAAGTACAGCAAAACCACCGATACTGTAGTAGGGCTGTTAATGTGAAATAGCAATCAAAAATATGAAGTTGCAAGGCACTTTCTGGGATGCACCAGAGATTTTGTAATAATAACCTAGGCTAAAACATTTACTGCAATTGGACAGAAAATTTAATTCTGAACATGCTCACAAATAAAGCAAAAGAGGAAACAGGAAGTCTTGAAAAGCTTTTGCCAATTGAGAATCTTTACCACATATTAACATTATTACTCTTCCTCGATTCTCAAGGCTGAAAAAGAACTCAATATAGACATCATGTGGTTTCCTTCCTCCCTCATCTCCTCCATCTTGTAAATGAGAAAACCAACGTCTAGGAAATAAAGAAATGGTGCAAGGCATATCTAATAGACAAAAATGATGAGCACATACGCACACTGGAAGAAATCACTTATTAATTAGCATTACTAAGAAACAGGATCATGGGTGTTGTCATGAGTTAGCTGAAAAAGAAAAGCACTGGCAACCATATGATGTGGGGTAGGTAACTTCACTGCTTTGCACTTCAGTGTCAATATATTAGAAGGAGAAAAACAAAAAAAGAGAGTTTAGTTATAATTATCTCTAAAGTATGTGCCAACTCTAAAACAAACAAACAAACAAACAAACAAACAAACAAACAAAAAGACACATTTCTTGCAGTGTAAAATTAACCTGTACTCAAACATCCTGATTCATCTTAAGACTGTTTCTTAAAGCCTGCCCATTAATTCCCCATATCGCCAATGTTTAATTGAGGCAAAATCAGATTTTCTATAAAGTCTAAAAAAATCTGAATGAAGGTTATTTATTGGATTTTGACTTTGAAAGCAAAAATAGGACATAATTCATATTGGTAAAAATAATAATATTACACAAATAATTAACCCCCCAAACTCCAAAAATATTGATGCCATTATAGACAAATTCTGACAAAATAACCAAAAAAAGGCAATTGCTCAAGAATGTAATGTTGTAGAGGGAGAAATAAAGACTGACAGTTTCAAAATGCCTCTGGTACTTAGAAGCAGAAAAGGAAAATCCAGTCTAACAATAGATGCTATGTTACTTCCTAATGCTAGAACATTTTGCATACTTTATCTCCAGTACTCATAACAATCCAACACAGTAGATATCTATATGTTTATATCTTTATATTTAGATCTATACAGGTACAAAGACATAAATATATAGATATATGAAAGCTCAAGGAGAGAAAGTAAATGTCTTCAGTCCAACCGTATCTGATCTGTCTACTTTCAAAAGTGGTCCACAAAATTCCATTAAATCATATGAATTTTAATCCCCTCTAAATGTACACAGTTTCATATTTGTAGATCCATTCATCTAATTTTTCATACATTCATGAGTTGATTTGCTTATTTATTTACTCTGACTCATTTTACCAAAATTATATTTTATCTTTGGCAAGATGGAAAAGAAATCTGTGTCAGAGAGGCAATCTTTCATCATAAAACCGATAATATTGCCAGCCCTGCCTCTGGACCCTGAGGGTAAATTGATGTTTCAGTAATTCAACTATTGGCACTTTTTGATATATGCAATATACAGAACATACAAAGGAACAATTAAGAGCGCCGAAGTGCTCCCCACAATTCACTTAGACATCACAGGCCGTCACTGCAAGCAACAGTAGGAGAGACAATCACTTGAAACCTAGAGTTCCTTTGTTGGCTTTCCTTTACAAGATGCCCTTTGTCCTCTAAATACTTTCTCTCCTGGAAAATGACAGAATAAAGACTGAAAGTGAAGGAGTAAATGAATGTTATTTTTTCTCACTTACTATGTTTTCTCCTCAGTTTCATTGGCAGCAGTGTAGATTAAGCCTGAACCTTGATAAAATATTAAAGACCAGGAGTCAGTGGCACTCAGGAAAGCCGGCTATGGTGGCTGATGCTCTGGTGCCTGGGCTAGGATAGAGATGGGTAGTTATAGCCAGGAAAGGTCTATGTGGTTAGTTCTGAAAGATTTTCAAACAAGTAAAATTCATTGTGAACATTCTTTTAGGTAGATGTAAGGGATTCATTCATGAACCCATAAATGCTTCTACTAAAATTGAACCCATGAAACTTAATGTTCAAGATGGTCAATTTAGTCGACAGGCAGATAGGGATTAGTAGACACAGCTTGGGCCCTGGAGCAGGCGATCTGGATTTGTGTGCCAGCTTGCCACTTCCTGCCTAAGCCACCTAGGTCAAATTATTACTTCTCTGAAGTTCAGTTTCCTTATCAGTAATATTTGAAAAGCAGCAATGGTGCTAACTATACAAGATAGTTCCAAAGATTAAGTGAAAGGATTTGTGTGAAGAGATCCATTATTAACTAAATTACTAACGGAAATCTGTGTCACCTGTTATATAACGGACTATATCCTCTCTGTCTCAAGGATCTCTCAGATATCAGATGCTGCTATTATTAAAAACACCATCAAGGAGAAGGAGAAGCTGTGAAAAGCCTCTAGTAGTTCTCACAACAGTTTATACTAAAAAGCTTTTTTTTTTTTTTCCCCTCCCAGATCATGAAGTAATACCCAGGAGACAGCTAAAGGAGAGATAAACTGAACTTGGCCTTCCCTCCAAAGATCCATAAGGAAAACAAACCCATTTTAAAGACCCAGAACAAGAATTGCTTTCTTTTGGAAGTTTGATGAACTTGAACTCCCACACAAGAAAATCTACAGAGGTGTCCCTATAACTAAAAAAGGTCCAGTTTCAGGCAGGGAACAAGGGCAAGTCATCCAAATTCTATGATTAGAAAAGCACCTTAAAGTCATCCAGGATTCAAATATGATCCTCCAGACTTCAAACACCATCCTCAGCACCATACTTTCTATGACAGGACATACATTCTCATCTCTAGAGATGCAACTAGGGCTTAAAGGTGTCATGAGACAGCCTGGGTTTAGAAACAAGCCTTCTAATTAGAACCTATGTTCTGCTACATGTCAGTAATGAGACTTTGATAAAGTTATATAACATCTCTGAAGTTTCATAACTGGAAAATTAGGATTTTAATATTAAATTTTTCATCCATGATAATATTATAATGATTCAATATCACGTTTTACATGGACACGTAATGGGTTGTCTGACATGCAAAAGAGTAAAGAATTTATACATTAGAACTGTTTTTATAACATTAGAATGAGGACCTCAGCGTCATTCCTTAGAGAGTTGGGGTGGGGAGCTCATCCGGCGAATTAGGTTAACAGGCAGGATGGAGTGTAGTTCCTTGTACTATAGCTGCTGCTGTATATAATAAATTATTACCATCTTGTTCAATTATCTTTTCGCTCTGGAATAGCTTCACTTCTCTCTATATTTATTTGTGTCCCTTCCATTTCCTGAAATTTCGTCAGCAGAATTCATTATTTAATTCTCATGGACCCAGAAACCTGAAAAAAAAAATGATACTGTCCTTTTGCTATCCAGTTCATCCTCTATTGTTTCTTCTACTGTACACTACCACTCAATATCATGATGAGAAACAGTACTCCAGATCTCTGACTTGCTCAAAAGAATACAGGTATTGAGTTATCCAAGAAAATTTTTCTGCTTAAGAGAAAAATGCATTTTGAAAATTCTGAACTGGTGAAATCTATTTAATTCACTAAGATTCTCAGTCCAAAGTAAGTTATTATATAATTAAAATATTTGCCTTTTTCTTCAATATACGGTTTGCAATTTTCTCCCATTTCATAGGCTTTCTTCTTGTTTTGTTGATTGTTTCTTTTGCCATGCAGAAACTTTTTAGTTTGATATAGTCCTGCTTGTAGATTTTTGCTTTTGTTCCCTGTATTTTTGGTGTCATATCCAAAAAATAATCACCAAGACTGATGTCAAGGAGATTCTTCCCAATGTTTTCTTCTAAGAGTCTTATGGTACCTGGTCTTATGTTTAAGGCTTTCATTCATTTTGAGTTATTTTTTGTGAGTGGTATAAGATACGGGTCTAATTTCATTTTTCTGCATGTGATTATCAGTTTTCCCAACACCATTTATTGAAGAAACTGTCTTTTCTCCAGCCAGTGTTCTTAACCTCCTAGACAAATAGGAGTTAAATGTAATGCAAGAGTTTATTTCTGGGTGTTCTATTCTATTCCATTGGTCTATGTGTCTATTTTATACCAGTTCCATACTGTTTTAATTATTATAGCTTCAGAGAAATGGAAAGATGTTGTTTAAGGTAACAAATTTACAAGTAGTAGATAAATACATTCTGGATACTTAATGTACAGCTTAGTGTTTATAGTCAACAATCCCTTATTATAAACTTCAATGTTGCTAAGACACTAGATCTTACGTGTTCACATCACACACACACAAAATGATCATTATGTTAGCTAACACTACTGTAATAATCATGATACTATATGAAGTATCAAATCAACATATTGTATAACTTAAACATATACAATGTTATATGTCAATTATATTTTAATTAACTTTTTGAAATAAAAATAAAATATCTATTTTTTAAAAGCAACATTTAGCCCAATGCACTGGCAGGAGTGTGAATGATTTCGTGACCATGAGCTACACCAGCTATCATGCAACCTTTACACATAAAGGAGTTACAGGCCATAGGCTATCATATAGCATGAGTAATTAAGTTCCGAAGCATCATTTAGAAGACATAGCAATACATCATTATGTCTATTAGTAAAGCATATTCCAAATTGCACTGTGAATTTAGCTTTCAAGTCTCTCCCCATAAAGCTATTACCTCTCCCATAATGTGAAATGTATCATTCATTGTTGTGTTCAAATATGTTTCCTATTAGTGCTGTGTTAGCCACTAGAGTGCATGCACAGGACAATAATGCACTGCTCAACTTCTCTAAAAGCTTACTATCATTTTTGGAAAAAAGTTGTGTGCAGAAGAATGACAAATAGCTCATACTGTTATAAGTAGTCTTGAGATTACAAATAAGTGGACCTGCTCAGAGATCTGTTAGGGGCAGCACTAGGGTGGGGGTAGGATGTTATAAAAGCTTGTCCAGTGGATAATGTGTACTGTTTTCCTTGAGATTGGGCAGGTAACACAGAAGTCTTCATCCTCAGACCAACAGAGCCTGGGTAAGCATTGAGCACCTTCTAGGATTTCAGGAAATCTCTGTAAAATGACGAGATTAGTTAGTAACCATCATTTGTATTCTGCCAGGTTTATTGTTCCGGCATTTCCAAAGCAGCTCTTCTATGCATGTGATATAGAACGGTCTAAATTTAAAAGAAGCTTCGAGTTATAAAACCAAAATCCTCATACATTCAACAACATCAACAAAAATTGAAAAAGAAAAAGAAAAAAGATGTGCATAATTTCTACACAGTGGTCATGGTAGAATATTCTGGAACATTCTGTTACCATGCCTGTTTTGAAATTTTTCAAAGTTGTCACCCAGAAAGCCCCTATGATCCCTCGTCCTGGGTTTCTAGGTGACCTGCCTGATTCCTCTTGCTCTCATTTCAGAAGCTATAAACTGTTTACATACAGAGCCACAATTAATTTTTTTATATTTTTCTTTCATTCTGACTGCTGTTATTATTGTGATAATTATTATTAATAATATAATTACAGATGCTGCAAGCTGTTCCATCTGTTACCATGGAGATCACTATTCAGAAAAAGAGAACAAAGGAAAGAAAAGTGAAAAAGGAGAGACAAGAAATAACTCTGATTAATAGGACCTCATTCTACACACATATTTGTCTCTTTGCAGAGCCAGAAAAAAAAAAAAAAACTGCAATTTTTCTATCACAATGCTTAGAAGGAAGTCTACAGATTGTCAATACCCAGCTTAATTGAACTTAAATCACTGTGGGAAGCCGCTTACAGTCCTTTGAAAAATGTGCCAATTCACTTATACTCCTACTGTAATAAAGCAAGTCTATATTAAGTTCCCTGGGGTCATTTCTGGTACAGTTATCTATGTTGACAAAGTGAATTTCTATGCCAAGGGTAAAGACAGCTTAAATAATCCTCAAAGCACTGCCTCTACCACTCATTTACCATTTACACATGTACAGCTTAGTGACATCTCTTGTCTTTTTGCATTGATAGTTATTTAATTTTTCATCTGTTTCTACCTTATCTCCCCGTTTAAATCACAAGCAATAACTACTGAGTAAATGTCAGTTTGGAAAGGGCTTCTGTGAGTAATGGTAGGTGCTATGGAGGAAAACAAGGGCTTAGGGGTCCTGGGGCCTGGCTCTCAATGCCAGATCTTTATTGACTAGATTCCTGAACATAGCAGAGACACACAACCTCGCCAAGTCTCAGTCTCCTCATATGTAAACTGTATATAATGCACGTTTAATAATGTTGTGAGAAATTAATAAATTGCACAGGGTTGAGTTGAGCATAGCGTCTGACTCAGAGTACTGAGTCCAAATCAAAGTTGAACTGCTACCAGCCGTTCTAATGAAGTGATTCAGGGAGCATCAGAAGGGATTATCTCATTGTGAGAAACAGTTATGGGAACCTGTGCTGAAGTGTCCATGCCACCTTCTTCTCATCTTTTACAAGGAAGGGAGGCAATTTGTATAGCATGATTTTCGGCTTCTTTAAAAGATGTCAGAATTCCCTCCAAAGATGCGTTTCCTCTCGCGTAGATCAGCCCAGCTGCCTCAGAAAGAATCCATCCATGCCTTACTAAAAATAAAAGCACTGCGGACTGGGCTGCTTTTAGTATCTGCACTTCCGCTGTTTGGGGCTGCGCACATTTCCAGTTTAGACTCCAGGTGTGGCTACCTGCACTGTGCGTTAGCGGGAGCACAGACATCGCAGCGCTGGGGCTGGAGGCCAGCTTCAGCCATGATTGCTCTTCCACCGGCCTGCACAGGACACACTTTACAACCTCCAAACCACGTACTTGATAGATTTATCCACTACTTTACTGGAGCCTTTACTTTTTATGTACCTTTTGTGGGGGTAGGGGTAGTTATTTTTCTCTTCCCTTGCTTTAAAATAGGTACCATGATCAAAAAGGCCTGGGAAATCTGTTTTATGGCCTTGGAGGGGTGTGATCTTAAATGGAGTCCATGTATCATACTTGTTTGTTGTCAGCTGGATTATTCAAGGAAATTTTATTAAATGCCGAGTGTATGCAGAGTATTGTTAGGGACTGAGAAGGTGGAAAGACGAGGAGTACAAGGCTAAATGACACCCATACTCAAAGTATTGCAGCTGGTTCTGGGAAAGAAGTTTCTATGGCAGCTGAAAGCCTGACAACAGCTGAGGCGGGAGGGGAGTTCTGCAGGGAGCTCAGGGTCTCACCTTCTGAGCAGGGAAAGAGGAAAAAGAGGCCTCCAAATCAAAATCACCTAATGAGAACAGAGCTATGAGGCTTGTAGGAAGGGTTTTGGTTATTCTTAGAAGTTTTTAGAGGTATTTAGAGTATCTTTGTGACAGACACCATTTTGGTGCTTCCAAGAAAAAACTAGGCACTCACATAGACCTAAATTCAATCCCTCAATCCCTACATCTGTCACTTACTATCTGAGTAATGCTGGACAAGCTCTTCAGTCTCTCTGAACCTAACTCTCAAAATACAAATAAGAAAATATCTCTACCTCATACTTCATCATATTATTAATAAGCAATTCTAAGACAATATGTGGGCCACAGGTTCACAATGAATAGTAGTTCCCATCCCTTGATTTGAAAGAGCTGAAGTAGCCAAGATTGAACTCAGAGGTGTTCCGTGAGTAGAAAGCTAGCCTGGGTCCTGAGAAGGGATACCCAAGGCCACATTCATATCTCCTCTTACCAGGTCACAAAAGGATGACAGGCCTTCTTTAAATAAAATTGTGTCCACTTTCTCTGCTTTCATAGATCTTATACTCTGGCTCTGGAGGTGAATGACAAAAAGAAAACTCAAAGAGAAGAGTGGAATTATTCATCTTTCTTTCAGCTGACATCTCTGCTCTGGACCTCATCACTGCCACAGAGTGCCATTGTCATCTCCAAGGGAACCCTTTTCTCACTTCACTAGCATTATGTGCTTCTCTTATTTGAGCACTGTTATAACAACCTGTTTACTCACTTCCCCATTCTGCTAAACTGTAAGCTCTACAGGGAAAAGGCTGTCTTATAACACCTTCCCACAGCAGGCATTCACTTACCACTAAACTAAACATTCAACAGACTACCAGAATTTTTACTGACCGTTGGCAGCTCTTAAAAGTCAGCAAGAAAGTGATACATGATGGAAAAGTTTGTTCATATATGTACTTGAAATTCTGCCGTGCAGCCAAGGTTATCTATTGCAAGTAGCAGATACTGAAAAAAATACATAAATATCCACCAATAGATGTCTGAATGAATAAAGCATAGTTAATTGACACAATGAAATACTATGCAGTTATAATAAAGACCACATAAGTTTTCTCTAAACTCCAAGTACTCCAAGATTAATGGAGGCATGTAAGAAAGACATGGGAGCAGAAATGGAGGGACCATGACTAGCTATATTAGGGATAATAACATAAAAATATAATAACAGTAACAACATTTTAAAATGGAATAATTTATGATTCGATAGTGACACAAAAGGGGATAGAGGGGGTGAGAAATTAAAAAAAATATATATATATATATATACACCATATGATTCTTCTGTAGAGCAGAATGCAGAATGACAGCTATAAATGTTGAAGGTATTATAAATTTAGAAAAAAAAATAACACGACAAATTTCAGTGTAATAACTTGCATGGGTCAGGATCATTAACAGATTGGGAGGAAATGTTTGGGAGCAAGATATTCACATGTGTCTGTGTATAACTGTGTATAACTTTATTGATTATAAATAATCTTCATAATGCAGAGATCTGGCAGAACTCCTTTAGCCAAGGGATGGAGCTGAGAATCCCCAATATGGTATAGACTGACACCATGTTCCTTCTGATGGGATGCATTGAGGACAGATATCGCCCTTGAGGTTGTCTTGCTAAAGTAGTCTAATGATGAAAAATAATCGGAAAAAATCCAAAATATGGAACATTTTACTTAAGAATTGGCTTGTATGACTCCTTGAAAAATTAATATCATAAAAAGTAAACAAAATAATATGGGATAGGGGAAGGCGTTTTCCCATTAAGAAATTAAAAGGACATGACAAACAAATCCAGCATGTGGATACTGCTTCAAACCTGAATAAAAATATAAAAACAGACACTGTTATAAAAGACACTGTAAGGGTAAGATGAACTATATTAGATAATATCAATTTAATTAATGTTTCTTTTCTTATGTGTGGTTTTAGTATTGTCATTATAGAGAATAATATCATTTTCTAAGAGCAATAAGCTGAAGTTTTTAAGTTTAAATTATCAGTATGTCTACAAGTTACTTTCAAACAGTTCTGGGAAAAAAAAACATTTCATGAGGAGAAAGAGAGCAGAGGAGAGAGAGACAGAATGTGAGAGAGAAAGATGGAGAGAGAGATATATGAGGATAGCACAAATGGGCAAATGTGGCAAAATGTTAACATTTGGATAATACAAGTGAAAAGTGTCTGGATGCTTATGTTACTATTCTTTCAAATATTCTGTAGGTATGGAAATTTCAGAATGAGGACTTTGGTGAAAACAAGATAGTGTTTTACACAGTGCTTCATATGTAGTAAGTACTCACAACTATTCCACTATGCTCCAACAATCCATGTACATGTATTCTTATGCCAACACAACATACACATACACGTGGTTAAGAATTAATTGGTCAATTAATTATCAAATAGCAAAAAATAACAAATTCAACCATTCACACCATGATAAAAAATGAATTTTCAAACGTGGTATTTATTAATAATGTTGAAATAGTTTTCATGAATAATTTCAGTATGTTAGGTGTTGTGAACTCATAAAAGTTATGTTATTATTTTCATTACTCTATCCCCAGAGTCAAGTTTTCAGGGGATAGAGTGATCAAAATAGTAAATAATAGCTACCATGTATTGAGTATATATAATGCCAAACATTTTTCTTATGGGTTACCTTGATTTTTTTTTTTCATACAAATCTCACTACAATGTTAAAAAATATTAATTATAGAAGAGGAAACTGAGGAACAGGGAAGCCAAGTAACTCACCTAAGTCACATAACTTGACAAAACTAAGAAGAGACAATCTAGAGGTTTCTCAAAAAATTTAAATGGATATACCCTTTTACCTAGCAATTGCACTTCTGCGTATTTAAATAAAGGAAACTAAAATAATAATTCGTATATATCCATGTACCCCTATGTTCATAGCAGCATAATTTACAATAGCCAAGATATGGAAGCAACCTAAATGCCCAACAACAAATGATTAAATAAGTTATGGTTCGTATATACAATGGAATATTACTCAGCCATTGAAAAAAATAAAATCCTATCATTTGCAATGACTTGTCGAGAGAAATAAGTAAGACAGAGAAAGATAAATACCATATGATTTTACTTAAATATGGAATCTAAGGAACAAAAAAGAACAAACTAATCAAAAACAGACTCACAAATATAGAGGACAATCTGTCTATGGCCAGAGGGGAGAATGTTAGGGAGCTGGGAAAACAGAGTGAAGGGTTAAAGAAATTCAAATTAGTAGTTGATAGATGGTCATGGGGATGGGGAGCATGGCATAGGGAATGCAGTCAGCAGTAATATAATGGCTTGATGGAGAGCCAGAAGAGAGAAAGAGCAATTAGGGGGATCATTTTATAAACTATATAAATGTCTAACCAATGTACTATGTACTTGAAACTAATAATAAAATTAAATTAAAAAAAAAAAAAGTATCAGTGCTGGGATTTAAACCAAGCCCAAGATCTTATACACTATGCTGGTTTGTTAGATTTGTTTTGATTAAGTAAATTTAAAGGGGAGCCATACAAATTATAACAGGAAAAGAAGCTTCATAGGAGAAAAGAATGAGAGCTTGGTCTAAAAAAGGAGGTGAGGGAATGATATTCCAGAAGAGCAAAACTGCAAATAAGGTATGAGGGGTGCACAAAATACTCATAGGTAACACTGGAAAATCCGTGTGGAAACTGTCTAACTAGTCAATGCCTCTTACCAGCTTCTCTTTACAAATAGATATAAATATAACATAGTCAAACACTTGCATATGGAGAATGCAAGGCTGACCAGTACTCTATGACTTGAGTCCACGTGAGGGGAAGAGTGATAGAAACAGTCTTCCAGACAACTGGTGTTTCTGCTTCCCCTATGTCACAGAACATGGACTGATAAGCTGCTTGCACATCTTGGCTCTTTTATTCTTTGGGACATCTGGATGGATTGATTCATCATTTCTCCGTGAAATCCTGTACTCAGAGCAAAAGTGAACAAGAGCAAGCAAGTTTTCTGAAAGACACCTTTGAGTCCCACTCGTTATTTCATTCTTTTGAACAAGAAAAGAGTTCAGCCGTAAAGTAGAGCTGCATCAGACATCCAAGTGAGCCAGGGGCCCTCCTACAAGAAAAAGGGCCTTGGGCACCTGCTCACTACATCTCTACCTGGATAGGCTCTTTCTCTCTTTTCCTCTCTGCTTAGCGCTTGAACATCACCTATCTATCAGGGTCAAACCCAAGCTCTCTGTCTTCTATGATGGTGCTGATGGTGACTTCTATTTCAAAAGTTCTTACAGAGTGCCAGATATTATATTGAGTATATTAGGTGCATCGGTTATTTAACTTTACTTCATCTGCACATCAACTCACTGAGGTAAGAGTAAGTGATCATTCCTAATGTACACATGAAGAAATAGAGCCTTGTAGAAGTTGACTTGCCTAGGATTTCATGGCTTTCAAGTATCTACAGAATGGCTGTATGAATTAAATAGAATTACCTATATAATAGTGCTCAAAGACTAGAAATTAAATATTAAGTGTTTGGGCATTGAGGTCAGTGTTTAACAGTAGCACTGAGCACAAGGCAGACTCAATAAAGTCTGGTTAATTGGACTGTGTCCTTATCTCCATGGAATCAAAAAGAAGGGCTCACCACGTATCTACAATAAATAAGTGCTCTAAAAGGTCCATCAGGAAGGTGTTGGGGTAACTCTGGTGTTCAGGTCTTAAGAAGAGCAACTCTTTTAGTCACTGACTGGTCTCCTCTTAGTACAGGGATATGACTAAGGAAGGAGCCTTAAACACCGGGCTAATTAAGAGTTAATCAGGTTCTATGGATATTTCTCAAAGTTCAATGTCTTTGGGTGTTTGTTAAAAGTCCTATTTCTGACCACTGCCCTAAACCTACTAAATAAATATTGCTGGGAATAGCCTGTAAAATGACCTTTTAAATCTTCACTCCAAGTCATTCTTTGGAGAAATAAAATTTAAGAACATTTGCTTAGTATAATTCTCATCAAATATTCAGAAAAACCTTGAAAGATGGGTATAATTATCTCCATTTTACAGATGAGGGAAGTGATGATCAGGGAGGTGAAGTGGGTATAATGGAGACCTCAATCCCTCAGGGTCACTTTCTTGAGATGTTTTCTGTGGTGGCACTGACTGACAGACAGAGGCAACACAGGTCTGGGGAAGGATCTGTTCAGACACATGGGTCTTTCTTTGCCTCAGAGTCTCTGTGTCTAGGCCTAGCAACCCAGGGATGGAAATCATAGACCTAGATTCACTTTCTGGCCAATATATACCAACCTATGAGACCTCGGACAATAATTCAGCCTCTCAAGATTTCAGTGTCTGTGTCTGTAAATAGAAAAAATGGTATCTTCTTCACATGATTTCTGGGAAACCGAATACCATGAGAGTAAATGCCTAATGTGGAACCTCATGCTAATAGATGCTCAATTACGTAGCTATTTCTACTACAAAATCCTACTCAGAGGGCAACTGTTCAAGGACAGCTTCTTCGACCACCATCCCGTCTCCTGTCACTTCTTGATCCAACCACAGCCTCCTTCGCACTATTTCTATAGTGTCTATTGACTTCTATTTTATTTTCCACAGCAGGTATGAAATATCTGTTTACGTCTGTCTCTCTATCTAAATCGAGTTCCTTGAGGACAAGGACAGACATTCATTTTGTAACCTTGATGACTAGCCCAGTCAGTACTCAAAAGTTTATTTGAATGACTTAATTTTTGAATGACCAACTGAATAGCAAAGTGATTGACTCAATGAATGAATAATGTACGAGTAACTGAACATATAAAAACTAAATGTAGAACACTTCAATCACACTCCTTATCTCAGTCCTGAGCATCCTCTTCTCATCCATGTGGTTGGAGTCAACTGGCTGTGATAAAGGGATATGCGAAAAGTTTCTTTAAGTGCCTGTTAAAATTATCAGCAATTCGAAGATGACAATGCTTTAATTTCAGAGTAATGCTACATCTTTATGACTCAGTAGTTTTATTTAATGGTCTAATTTAACAGAAGATTATACTGCATGCTAGCCCAGAGAGACTACTTTAAATCTCAGGACTTTCACACAGGTGAATCCCAGCTTTGTCTTGGCAACCAGTCTCCTGGAATCTCTATGTAGTCACCATGTCTTGGCTGACAGCATCAGGTATTTAAAAAAGGATGAAAAAGTCCAAATTAGCAGTTACAAAACAGACATGGAGATTTAGAGTACAGCATAGGGAATATAGCCGATATTATTACAGTGGCTGTGTGTAATACTAGATGGGTGCTAGAGTAATTGGAAGAATCACTTCATAAACTATATAAATGCCTAACCATTGTACTGTATACCTGAAATTAATATAAAATAATGATAAAATATTACATATAAAAGAAAAATCTTCCTTCCTCTAAGCTGTTATCTATTATTCTTCTTCATCTTAAAATAGTTCCCTCTGGATAACACTTCATTCACAGAAAGTGAAGCATCCCTCTGAAATACAAGTGACAATACAGTTGTTATTCCAACTGAGTAGATTGTTAGTCAGCCACAGCACCTATGTCACCCATATATGATTCTCAAACAGGATATGACATTTGTGCTACCAAGGGTGCAGCCTGTGGGCTCCTTTCCAGATGAGCTGAGCCCGTTGCCCATTAAGATAGTGGATGTATTTCCAGGAGAGGAAGGGAGAAAGAGAAGAAGACCTTTTTTTACTATCGGCTTTGTGTCAGTCATCTCCAGCCTTGTTGAAATGTTAACTCATGCATTTGACTACATTCAAAGCATAAAAAGCTATCATCACCCTCCATTTACAGAGAGAAACTGAGATGCAAAGATCAAGGACCCTGTTCATGGTACCACAGACCATAATTACCATAGATACTAATTATAATAATTTGGATGATATAATAAGTACAAACATTGTTTTAAGACTTTTAATTAATGCATATGAGCTCATATATACTTACAACCATGCCCTTTAAGATCACAATCCATAAATAAGGAGCTTGGGATTTGCACAGGTGAAGGAAAATGGGATGGGGATGTAAAATATCTGTGTTTTCAAAATATCATTCTGGCTGTTGCATAAAATATGAATGAGAGATGGGGATGGTTAAGAGTTGTGTGTCTTTTACCACAAAGACATGAGATTATAGACTCTATGAACTTGGGGGACCATATCTTAATCATTTTTATATCTTCAGTACTTCATCAGTGCCTGGACTAGCAGAAAACCAATGCATCTTGATTCACAGTAATAAAGTAAAGGTTGTTCCATGCTTTTGGACTCTGATAAGAAGCTCTATGTACTGGATGGAGCAAAAGCATTGGATTTGATGGCTCTGGTGGAATCCTTTTTCCATAACTTCCTAGCCTCATCTAAACATTTGTAAAATAAAAATTATTGTAGCTGCTTCACATTGATGCATCTTGAACTAGACCAATCCCAGTAGCTATTTAGCGCAATTTTATGCACTCTGTAATCAAGTGACAACTTTCTAGCAACAGCACTTCTGCAATGATGGCTATCCAATGTATGATAAAAAACAAACTTGAGAATTTTATTCCAGCTTGTTTTTGCAGAAGACTTTGCCAGGATGATGAAAATTAATACCCCCTTTTTGGTTGGGGTGTGTGTGTGTGTGTGTGTGTGTGTGTGTGTGTGTGTGTGTGTTGGAAGTAGAATGTTCATGGTAGAGTCAGCAGGGAGATTCCTATAGAAAATACAAGGACAGAATTTTATTACAGATGCACATGGCACCAACAATTGAATTATACTTTTCTTTTGTGTGAAAAGCAGCTGCCAAAATTTAACAACAGAATAAGAAGCTCTGTGAGAAATACATGTGCCATAATTTGTGTCTGTCCTATATCATGGGTAACTCTCATTTCCTCTACACAGCCAGATCCTTGTGCAGCCCATTTGTAAACTCTAAACTCATTGCCAGTGGTCTAATTTTGAGAAGCAAGGCTTACAACTATTTGATATAACTGAATGGGTATATTTCTTTCTACCAATAATTTGGATGATAATCTATTACCTGCAATCACATTGCACAATTATATGCACACACATTAGACAGACTTCAATTGTGGCTTCACTACCTACTCCATTATGCATTCTTTGATGAGTTTTAATGAAAACAGAGCCTGCTGCCAAAGGATTGAGAAACAGAGCATCATAATAGCAAAAGTGATGAAATATGGAGACTCAAGATGATTTGCAAATAAATTATGATCTGTTTGAGAATGAAAAACAAGTTTTGCTTTAGAGATTTGACTAAACATTCCTTGCAAACTCCTTGCAATGCCTGATGACTTGTACAGGTCTAGACCCATGAAAATGGTATGGTATTGTATCCATCAAGATAAGAAATAAATGTGTTTTTTGTTAGTGGTTCTAGACAAACTATTTTGCATATATATCAGTAAGCATTTTTCTTCCACTGAGTGAAGACAGTGTGTGCCTGGGAAACATCTGTTAACATGTTGACAAGGTGTCTTGTTAACATTAAAAATGGTAAAATGTAAACTGTGTGGAATAAGTTTAAATGTCAAGTTCTAAAACATATCTTGTCAGGGTGCCTCACTCATCTAATTCTGTGTTATTGATACTGGAATCTTCCCCTCAGAAAAGCTCCCTCCAGGTTCCTAAGCCTCAAAAATCTCATGGTCCCTGCAAAAGAAATAAAACTATTGCTGGCAGGAGGAGATGACTATCTTCTAAGGCTAGGATGCCTATATAGATATCATCTATACTACGACAGTAGTAAAAGTGAGAGAGGACATGATTTATAATGCACCATAATATTTGTTTACCTTGTTTTATGATTATCAACTTTGAGGGGCTAGAAACTTTCCATATATATTCTAATCCTCACGTTAACTTTGAAAGGCAGCCATTTTTGCTATCTCCATTTTACTGATAAGGAAACCAAGATCAAAAAATGCTAAATGACTTGTCCAAGGACACACAGTTAGAATGTGCCAACACTGGAATTTGAATTCCAATGTGACTGCAAAATAAATGGTACTTCCAATATTCATTCCTATGTTTGAAGAAAAGAAGGACTTTGGGGAAGGATGGATATCAATGAAAGGTCTTGGAGGCAATGAAGAGCAATCGGCACTTTTACTTTTGGATTTGCAGAAGAGGTCGAAAAGGGGGGAATGACTGAAGTACAGTTATGATTAGACTTGAAGCAGAATCCACAGTTCTAAACTATTCGTTTGATGGGGCATGGCCTTTGTCTAAGATACATTATGGGAAGAGGAAAGAAGAAAAGGTAGAAATTAATCTTTAATTTGGCTGTGATTTTTTAGGGTTCTATTTACAATGGACTTGTGAGAGTATGTGTAAAGCATATCCAGAGATTCCACATACCCTGTCCCTCATTTTCCATCAAGAAGGTCACAACCCCATGGGGTCACACAAGTAAACGGTGGTGGTTATACTGCAGTGTGATCTGTGCATACATTGAAAATAAGAGGAGAGCAGAGTAGAATTCCTAGACTTTAGGTACCTCAAGTTTATTAGGCAAGGTTGTCTGGAGAAACAGAGCTAACAGAAAGTGAATAA
>NW_011888868.1:3226940-3234567 GCF_000151845.1 Pteropus vampyrus
AAGTCCACTTATATAAACATTAATTTCATCTTTAAAACACCCTCATAGAAACATTAATGATAATGTTTGACCAAATATCTGGGCACTGAGGCTTAGCCAAGTAGAAACATCAAATGAATCACTTCATTAAGGGAAGCAATAAACAGCTAAGAAGTCCCATTCTTCTGTCTTGTTGACCTAAGCCTCCTGTACAGGTACTTCAGGTATTCACTAATTTTAACCACTACTTGCTGTGCTCTGCTCTTCCTTTACTCCTATCTTTTTCTTTGCCTTCACCCCAAGGTCCAGAACTCCCTCATTTCCTGAAGGCATCTAACCCATCCTTCAAGCCCTCTTTACATGCATTTTCATCCAGCAGCACAATTCTGAGTCCTCAATGGATTCCTTGTTGTCCTAAATACATTCCTTTCTACTTACCTAATTAATCAACATCACCCAGAATAACCACAAACTTCACATAATTGGTGAAAATTTTCCACATCCAGGCCAGGAGATTTATACCACCAGGTAGTGCATAGGACCCAGACATCCCTTTTAATAAAACAATACATTTTACTGTGTCACAATTTCTTTTAGTTGTCTACTTGTCCTTCAGTTTTTTATCAACTGAGTGACATCGACTTTTAGAGTCAGTTAGCTCTCAAAGTTAGTGTATGTTTCTTGCATTCATCCTAATGCCACTCCCATTTAATCTGCAAAGAGAAGTCCTTTCTACTTCAGGTTGGAGTCAACTGAATAAGTCCATGCTTCATTCATTTGCAAGGTTTGTGGATTTTGCCTTACCACTATCCTTGATTCTTGAAGAATTCTAATAATGTTTCCCCAGACTTCTGTGGACAGTTCTTTAAACAGACTAACATAAATATTTCATATTTGCCCCACCAAATGCACTTTCTACCCTTATATAACCTTACATGTGTCTCAGGAAGACTGATTGAAAACATTACATCAATATGTGCTCTTGCATTCTGAGTTTTAGCTATTTGCTCATTGGAAACATAGGAAGGAGATGAAGGAGCTAGGAGAGATCGACGTCATTCTTCAAGCTCCTTGCTGTGTTCCTACACAGGAAGGCACAGCTACTCCACGTGCTGCCATCCTTCCTCCTCTGGCAACATTCTCTCCTCTCGTTTCTGTGAGTCTGATGTTGAGAATAGCCCCTATTTTACAAGTTCTGTTGTATGATCTCCTTTCCATTATTTTTTTCTGTATGCTTTTACCTTTGTAAATAGTCCCTAATTTTAGTAGCCATTAGATCCACTGTCCTCAAGATAAGGGAACAGTGCTAAATGCTATGTATGATATGGAGATGGTATCTTGTTTCTGGTACTCAGATTTGTTCACCTTTCATTCGGGGACAGTAAATATTCTGCATGCTCAACAATTCTTTATAATAAAACCATTCTTTCTTTCCCTGGAATTGAGACAGCAGATTTCCTTGCTGGGAAACTATAGTTCAGATTGTTAATCTTTAAGAGCTTTTGCTTGCCCCAACTTAAGTCAATTTGATCATTTTCTGTTCATTCAGTTTCATGAGTTTTTGTTTTCTAAGCTAGTGACATATCTTGGTGAGTTTAGTGGCCTCCACACATGTGCAGTTTCAACTGTCTCTGGAACTTTGTTCCTGACATTTGTTTGTTCTTCTTGGAAATGTCTTCCTATACTTCTTCTCCTGGCAGCTCTATGCCCTGTTCGAGTCTTAGAGATGTCACCCACCTGTCCCATAGCCCTTCCACTCCACAAGAGGCTAGGTTAGGTCTCTCTTGTAGGCTCCCAACACACACTATGCATACACTGTCATTGTCTTAATATTATATTTTAATTGTTTCTGTGTCTTCTCCATGATTAGCTTGTGATGGAAACTGAAATGATATTGTTATGGATGTGTTCCCCAAAAGTTATGTAAAGTCCTAACCCTACAAAAGTTATGCAAAGTCCTAACCCTCAGGTACCTGTGAATGTGACCTTAATTGGAAATAGATTTTTTCAAAATGTAATCAAGTATAAATGAGGTCATACTCCATTAAGGTGGGTTCTAATCCAATACGACTAGTGTTCTTATAAGGAGAAGAAACGGACACACAGTCACATGAGAAGAGATGGTCACATGTGACTATGTCACTTGGAAGCAGTGTAACAGCCTTTTGGAAGTAGAGAGTGAAATATCACTATCAGCCTAAGAATGTCGAAGGTTTAGGAAAAACACCAGAAGCTAGGAAGAGGCAAGGAAGGATTCTCTCTTATGGGTTTCAGAGTGAACATGACCCTGCCAGCAGCTTGGTTTTGGACTTCTAGTCTCTAGAGCTGTGAAACAATGTACTTCCGTTTTTTGTTTTGTTTTGATTTGTTGTTGTTGTTTTGTTTTGTTTTGTTTTGTTTTTGTTACTCAATTTGTGGAATTTTATTATAGAAACTTGGAGAAACTAATGCAGACACAATTTTGTATCCTTAGCAGTTCTCACAGTGCCTGAAATGTATACATTTATATTGAGCTGAAATGAATTGTAAATCATTTAGATGTTAAAAGTAGGCCAAATGTATAATCCTGAAAAAACTTATTTTTTATCTTCCTCATCTATAAATTCAGTTAATCCTCCATCCAAATACTCTGCCTCCCCTCTTTCCAACTCACTAGTTCCAGGGCGAAGTGACTTTGAACACATTCTTACGTGTGGCATACTGTCAAAATTTGCAGGGCCTAGATTCAATCCACTTTATCAATAAGCCTAATGAGCTCCTTAGATTACTCCCCGAAACTGGCCTACTTTCCTCACACACAGATCATGCTGCCTTATATCTACAGGAACAGTTGCTGCTAGAGCTCTCAGGGATTTCATCCCCCTTCCCCAAGATCACCCTTTAGTAGGTGAGATGCAGGGACTTAAATCTCCAGGAGGGGTAAGGGATCACTTTGTCTACAGGAATGAGGAGCTAATATTCCCCTAGGGTGCTTTGTAAAGAGGGATGTTATCAGGATTAAAATTTAGTGTTTTCTACAACTAAAATCATCCTTCTTAACCCCTATGCCATCAATCTGCAAGTATCTGTAGAATTCTTAGGAGAAGTTTCTCCTTTTCTATTGAACCTCACATATTCTCTCACAGAATTTTAAATGAGGATGGCCACCTGGTCCTGATTTTGGAGACCAGCAAATAGGTCAGGAGCACCCAGCCGCTGGCACAGATGCTAGAAGAGATCCCTGGTCTCTGCCTCCCAGAGCTGTTTACACTCTCTGTGTTATTATCCCAGCGATGCTACTGAGAAAAGCGGAAAACTAACTTTGTGTTTTCGTGAACTGGAATTAGACATGGACCCAGTCTTCCTTTATCCTCCCCCACTGCCAGTTCTGTTCTCTTTCCATTCTCCTCTCTCCCTTTTCCCTCCTTCTCTTTCCTGAACCACTTTGGGTCACATTTTTGCTAGTGTCATAAATCACTTATATTTAAGAACATCAACATTTACAAATAGAAAAATGTGGAGTTGATTGTCATTATATTTATGTACTAAAATTTTTTATCAGTTAAATGTGCTTAAATATATAACTACATAATTCAGCCAACACAGTTCATTTTAGAAAAAAAAAAAGCAAAGCCAAAAACCTATATTGCATATGACCAAAATATATTTAAAAGAAATGTCCAATCATGCAAAATGAAGCCTATCCACTCTGGGGCACAGGTTGGAAATCCCGATGCTTCAGAGAATCACATCAGCAAAACATTTAATAGAGTAAATAGTCATCTTAGGCATTCCTGGACAAAATATCAACCAACGTAAACCTGAGAGAAATCTTTCCAAAGACAAGCAGAGATTCCATGTAAATGAGACCTGTGAATCAATCATATCCTTTGTGTTATTGTACTCAGATGATTTTGGCGAGTTTAAAAATTTAAGCTGTATTTAATATAGATATTTTAACTTCAAAATATATTTTAATGATATAAAAACAAGTCTGTGCTAGCCTATTAAATTCATTATTTTAAAATATATATATTTAAAAACATATATTCATAGAAAAAGCACACATATACATTCACAGAAAAAAAGTTACAAGGGAATTCTAACAATGAAATGACAATGGTAACATCTGGATTGTGGTTTATAGGTGACTTTAACATTTTCTTTATATTTTTCTTTTTTTCTTAAATTTTCTATAATTAATATGGATTTCTTTGAAAACAAAGATGAAAGCCCTATTTAAAGCAAAACATAAGCAATACAAGTTCTTCAATTAATGTTTAGTGACAGAGATTATTACTGCGCTAGAAGGTTTCGTTTGCTTCCTGAGTAATGACTATTAGTTCTATTAGTCGTGACTATTACTTCGAGCAAGTCATGAAATTCTCATACTTTCTTCCCCTCTATGTAAGAGAGAGATAAAAATATCTTCTATCTCTGTCGTGAGGATTAAAAGAAATTATATCTGCTAGCTCAGTTCATTTCCCATAGTTGGTAGGCACTGAGTGATCACAGCTAATCACTTGATAGCAAGCTCTGCTTTTTGCCTTCTTCTGCAGTCAAATCACTTTCCTGTTTTTTGGTAAAGTGTGGACTGGGGACAATTTGCATCAGAATAGCTTGGAGGGCTCAGTAAAAGTGCAGTTATTGAATTAGAATTTCTATGGCTGGGAAGTCTGCATTTTTAGCAAGAATCCTCAGAGATCTATATGTTAATTGCATTTTGAAATAATCAGGATCCACTGAGAACACTAGTACTTAACCAGGTTGTTGAACACCTTAGGTTACCGCAACCGTGAAAAGAAAACAGCAATAAAATTTCTAATCATGTTATAGAGCTGTTGAGAAGCAGCTAACATATATGCATTTTGGAGATGATGGATTATGGAAATAAAATGAAGTGAAATGGCATCCAATTTTATGCAACTAGCATTTTCTGTAGAAAAAAAAGAGTGGTCTTTTGTATTCAGATGGACAAATTGCTATGTGTCCTTAATCACCATTTTTGCAAAGGTTTGCTTGCATTTCTACCTGTGATATCGCATGCCATTTTCTCCAATTTTACTGCCTCATGAATGACAGTGACTATATCTTATTTCTCTGCATATCGTCAGTGCCTAAGACAGTGTCTGGCTACAGAAAGAGCTCCATAAAAGTGGTTTCCTTGTTGCAGAGAAGCCTAGGGCTGGAGAACTCAATGAGCCTTAATAGTCCCCTACTTTTCGTCTTCATTACATAATTCCACTGGCCTTTCCAAAAGTTAGAGCTTGAATAAAAAAATGCAGGTGTGCCAGTTAATGAAACTTAGAATGCAGAGAGTGCTCACTTTGCTGTATTTTTAGGTAACTATTATATCACGTTTTGGCTTTGTGGAATTATTTTTCAAAGTAAATTAGTGATTATATACTGTTTCTAAACCCATGTAATAATGGACTTTTACTAGGTCCTTCTGCACTTTTGAAAGTAGCAAGTTATATAAGATGGCCAGAGAAAACAAATAGCTCACTTTTTTTTAGACATCTACTGGATGACTAGTCTGACCAATTGCTCCAATACACATGACTGTATCTAATTCTCACAACTCTAGAAGGTAGAAACTGCTACTCCCATTTCACTGATGAACAACTGAAGCTCAGAGAGGATGTAGGATTCACACAGTCCTCAGGGCCAGGCATGAATCAAGCTTTCTCATTTCCTGAATCAAGGTTTCCCATTGATTTTGAGTTTGTCTTTTTGTTTGTTTGGTTGTTTTCCTTTGCTTTCTGTTTTTGAGTTTTAAGAGAGAAAATGTCCTTGACAAGCTCTGCAGAAAACATTAATTTTTGGTTTCAGTGGAACATCATCAAGATAATTTTTGGTTTCAGTGGAACATCATCAAGATCGTTAACAAGTTTTCTTCTTTCACGAAACTAATCTGGCAGCTAATTCTATTATTTACTTAAATATTATTCTCCCCATCCCCCAAGAACTTGGTCTTTTAAATTTTATTTGCATGGAATTTTATGTCCCCTTCTCATGGATTCCCCTTTGCTGTGTACTATCATATAGTAGCTTAAGAGTGAGTGGAAATTCTGCACCCTCACCTGTGACATTGCAGTACACTTGGAGAGGTCCCAACGGCCCACTGCCATCCGGGTCGATGTAAAAGAAACCAGCCGTGTTCCCTTGGTGCCTGTATACCTCGCAGGATCGCTCATAGAGGGCTGAGGAGACACAAAGGCAACAGAGAGGAAACTTTGCATGGCTCTACATACCCCTTGGATGGATCAGTGACTCCTACTTATACTGATCGTCAATGTTGACTTTCTTCCCTTCTCCTATAACCTGGACCTTTCCCCCAAGTCTTAACAAACCAGTGTCCCAATACTGGATGGATCTGCATCCTCCGTTCATCCTAACAGTCATTCTTCTAATCAGCTCATAGGTCACATCCTCCGAAAGTTCTCCCCTTACATCTGATATGGCCCTTCTCTATGCTGATATGTATGTACCTCCTCGATGACTGCTGGGCGTGTGGAGCTAGGATATCCTGTACTGCTCTATGTTCCCAAGTGGTTATAGAAGGTATAAGAGTGGTATCCACATGTTATTTGATACTGTGTTCCAGCATCTAGTCAAGTGCCACAGCAGGAGCTTGATTAGTAAGTGAAAAAGTGAATGAGCATGTACAATCATGACATTTTATTAATAAAGTAAAATGGCATCATCATATTGCTATATGCACAGAGCTCAGCATAGTAACTAAGCTTAGTCTATTCCGACTTAACAGGCATTTACTGAGTTCCTAATATATGTTAACAGTGTAGTCGCCACCAGACTGCAGAACATGAATGAGGTAGTCAGTCTGTGCTTTAGGAAGCTCATAGCCTGGTTGCAGCCACAAAGGTCTTTGTGTGTTTGGAGAGGAGCGGGCACAGGTTCCCTGAGACAGGGTACCTTGAACAATCGGCAGGTATGAGAAATATATAAATCTCATTACACCAACATGAATGATTCCAGTGGGTTTTAAAGGAGGCATCTGCTGTCTCATGCATGAGAATACAGAATGTTGCCTGACGCTTTAGACAAAATGCTACAACTCAGAGCAGCAGGTACATATCCAATTGTGTCATCTTTCCATGCTTAAAACACCTCAATGGCTCCCAAAAGCTTTAAGGATGGAGCACTAGCTCCTCATTTTCTCTAATATGCCCCTGTGACGAATGTCCCATTCCAGTAAAATGAGGTTGCAGTTTATCATGATAAAATGTGAAGAGTGCCTCAAATAATTCATTACCAAAAGAGTTCTAAAACTTGAGAGGGTTTGAGTTTTTATAAATTAAAGTGGATTCAAGGTTATCTTTGCACTCATGTACTTCTAGCAGCTATACACACTTTCTGAAGTAGAAGGTGAATGAAAGGGTTATAGTTCCACCCTACCTATGTGTCATAATATAGCTTATTTCTCTTTTTCCAAACCTGATAACACATCTGGGTGTGTATCACACTTATGGAAGTCAGCTCTTATATGTGGTGCCTCTCCCCAGACACTCCCACATTCCTGAGATAACAACCATATGAAAGGAGTAACATTTGGGAGGTTACATAGTGGTTAAGAACATAAACAGCGGGGTGCAAATATCTTTTTGAATAAACTTTTTCAAATTTTGGTGTAGATATGACACATGAT
>NW_011888868.1:3234877-3247633 GCF_000151845.1 Pteropus vampyrus
TCATCCTAGCCATACCTCTTGGTATTCATATCTTGTTCATGAATTCATGCCCTAACCTTGAATGTGGGCTGAAATTTTAGATGTGCTTCTAACAACATATGATAAAAGTGATAGATGTAATTTCCAAGCCTGGGTTATTAAAAGACAGTGGCTTCCATCTTGGGTGCTCCTGGATCACTCATTCTCAGAGAAACCAACTGCTATGTCCTGAGGCAGTCCTGAAAAAAGCCCCATATAAGTGAGCTTGGAAACCTATGAGACAAGCCGTGGGAGTGAGCTCTGAAGCAGATCTCCACAGTTAAAAACTGATTGTACCCGTGGCTGATTTCTTACACCAGCCCTGTGAAAGACCCAGCCAGAACCATCCAGATAAGTTGCTCAAGGACCCAGAGAAACTAGGAAGTAATAATGTCAATTATTTCCGATGCTACATTTTGCTGTAAATCATTATGTAGTAATAGATAGCTAATAAACTTTCAAAGCATTAATTTTTTCATATGGATATAGGTATAAAAAAGCCTACCTCATACGACATAGCGAAGATTCAAAGAGATAATCCACATACAGCATTTAGCATAGTGCTTGGCACACAGACAGTGCTTGATAAATGTGAACTATTATTATTGTTGCTGTTATTGCACTGTTTCATGCCATGTTGCTTCTTCATTTTTGTCAGTTTTTTGTTTACTTGACTTTTTTTTTCAGTTTACATCATGAATGAATCACAGAGCTTGTTATGAAAAAATTAATAGATCCTATTTCTCTTCTGTGAAGAGAAGATAAAGAATGGCTTTTAATTCTAAATTCTTTTAGATTATTTCTAGTGTTTGATTATTTCACTTGTAGCATTTTTAAATTCCCTAGAATATTTGTTCTTCCCCCTAAATATTTTTTTAATAACATACAATTCTCAATTCATTGATGCTATATATCTTTACTATATATGATAATATTAATTATAACATAATTTCTTTGACATTTTCTTTTCTCTGTATACAGTTTCTTCCAATGTGTGTATGTGTTTGTGCATGTGTGAGTGAGTGAGTGTGTGTGTGTGTGTGTGTGTGTGTGTGTTTAGCAGGTGCATTTGTCTTGTGTTTTGTTTTGGTCTCTTATCTTTCATGATAAATTATTTTCTGCAATATCAGGTGATCTTTTATAGTCCTCTTATATTTAACAGTGGTCTACAAATTAATGATTTCTCTAAGTAAATGTCTGTGGTTTGCCCTCCAGGAACTTTACTGTAAGGTTATCTAGCTGGACCATTTCTTGGGAAATCCTCATGTTGGTGCATTTAGATGTTTTCTCAGTCTTGATGGACTCTATAATTTAGAGGAATATTTTACATGAGATTTAGAAGGTGGAAGTGACACATCACAAACATTCATGTTACACTTACAATGTTACTGTAGGGAATGAGGTGCTATTGTATATTACACATGTTGTCACTTATCTCCTGAGTTGTTAATGTGGGGCAGCCATGCCAAGCCAACTGCTACTACAGATGGGCCATGTGTTCCTTTAACTTTCCTAACTTCTGGCCTGATGTGTGTTTAGATATCTTATGATCACCCCATCACTATAGTTGAATGTCCGGCTGTGGTTAAGAGTCAAGATGCTTCTCCAATCAGTCGATGACCAAGCCATTAAAAAAATTATATCATTTATTATAATTTATGTGAAACTTTGGAAGGAAGTGAAAGTAAATATGTATGTTCAATCTAGCAACTCTTCCAGGAAGTACAAGCATGCTACTTGTTTATTGAGCTGTCCTTGCTACACTGATTGCCTAATATACTGCCTAACGAGTGCTGTATACACATTTATTGAGAATCGACTAATTTTTCAGTAACTGTAGACTAGGGTCTCATAAAACTAAACAAAAAAGACATGGTTCTAGGTCTCAGGTAATTTGAGGTCTTAAACTTACCAAAATTAACCCCAATACAAATATAAAAAAATTTAAAGACCATTTCCTATAAGGGAAATGAAATAATATCTAAAGTGTTCCCCTAGAACAAGACAGCAGTATCATATGGTTTCTCAAGAAAATCTTTTAAAAGGTAGATAATTATAATGTTACTTGTACTCTTCCAAAGCTGAGAAAAAGAAATCTTTTATATTTGTTATATGAAATGAGTATAAAGTTCATCTCTAAACCTAACAAAGATCACACTAAAAGAAAACTAGAGACTCACTTATGAATATCAATAAAAAATTACATAAAATGTCAGCAAATAGGACCCAATCACATATTTTAAAAGGACATAATGACCAAGTGGGGGCTTAATCCCAAAATTCAAGAGCGGTACAATATTAGGAAATTTATTAGCATTATGTATATATGAATATACATCATCATAATAAAAGGGCCAAGGAGAAAAAAATTAAGTGATCATCTCCACTCATTTAAAAAGACATTATATATCTTATAGAAGTTCTAGGTTGTCATTGGAGGCCACTATCAGAGAACAATCATATTTCCTTTTAAGAAGTAGATAAGAGCACAAAGGAAAAATGAAAGAAGTTCTATCAGTGACAAGATTTGCCTCCATTTAAAACAGCAACTAGTGAATGCTTGTGCTACATTTGAAGGTTTGATATTATGGGTACACACAAAGATCATGCTCACCAATGAAAAGGACATTGATGAACGTATTAAACTCTTTAGAAAGATTTTTACATTAATATGAGTAGATGTATAATGTAGCTGGACAGAATAGTTTGATCAGTGTTTTCATATTTGAGGAAAATAGTCTGAATCTAATCCTGGCATCTAATTTATTGCCTAAGGTACAATTTGAAATGTCTTTGTGAAGCCCACTCTTATTAAAGATAATGATAGTATTTAGACAGCAAAATACTTCTATTTAGACTACACCTTTTCAAGCACCAAGGTCAGAGCTACAGTTTTTATGCCCCACCATTTATATTCCTATTGTATTACTATAGAAATAGACATAAACCTTGTAAGGCAAGTAAATATTTTAAGGCTTTAAAAATGTTTCGGTCTTATTTCCCTCCTTGCTCCTTATGTCCCCTGAAATCTAGTATTTAGCACACAATTGCATATTTAGTTATAAATCTACATACATAGCCTACAGAAATAAATAAGATCAAATTAATCCTATTAAACAAATGCCTGTGAAGCATTTTGCATTTAACATCTATTTATTTAATTAAGTTTATCAAACCCCTTCTGCAGTAGATTCACAAAACTTTGCCTTGGCCTGGTTTCAGTGAAGAAAAGAAAAAAAAAAAAAATAATGCGTTAAAACTGATGGGATTTCTGAAATTAATTCAAAAAAAATGTGTCAGGGGATTAAATTAGAAAATAGATCTTTTGATGTCCCAGTTTGCACATAGTTGGTACAGGCTGAAAATAGACATAGATTCTGTAACATTTTTATTACTTAAAAGGAGGTTACTGAAGATAAAAATAGATTAGTGGTTGCTACTGGTTAGGGATGGGGGGATGACAGAGGGTGAGTATGGCTATAAAGGAACAGCATTAGCATGAGGGGTTCTTGGGATGAATTGTTTTTCATCTTAAATAAATTGATGGTTACACAAATCTATACATGTGATAAAATTTCACAGAATCATATACACACACACTCACGTGAATGCATGACAAAATGGAGCAATCTGAATAAGCTCTTTATATTTTATCATTGTCATTTTCCTGGTTTTTATGCTGTACCACAATTATGCAATATATTACTATTGGGCAAAACTGGGTAAAGGGTACATAGGATCTCCTGGTACTTTTATTTATTTACTTTTTGCAATTTACAGAGAATTATTTCAAAATGAAAAGCTTTATAAAAAAGGGGGTATGACTCAGCAAATCCATTCTAGATATCTATTCTATTGAAATGAAAACATGTCCACATAAAAATCTGTGCATGAATGTTCATAGGAGCATTATTTATAATAGCCAAAAAATGGAAACAATCCAAGTGCCTATCAACTGAAATGAGTAAACAAATATTGTATATCCATATAGTGCACTACTACTAGGCATTTGGAAGAATGAAGTAATGATGAATGATATAACATGGATTAATCTTGAAATTTGGAAAGATTATGTTAGTTGAAAGAAGCCAGACACAATAGATCCCATATTGTATGATTCCATTTATGTGACATGTCCAAATAAGGCAAGTCTATATAGACAGAAAGTGTACTAGTGGCTGCCAGGGGCTGAGGGTAGGGTTGGAGAGGGGCATCAGAAAGTGGCAATTACTGCTAATATGTATGAAATTTCTTTTTGGTGTGCTGAAATTAGATAATGAGGATGACTGTACAACTGTGTGAATATACTAAAAAACACTGAACTGTACACTTTAAATAGGTGAAATTTATAGTAAAATATATTTTAATAAACTTGAAAAAAGTCTAGGGACAGGGTGTTTGGTCATGGGATATGTCCCAGAAGTGTTTTAGGTTCTTTGAGAATACCATGCCCCCAAGCCGTGGTGTCCATTCCATTTGGCCTACAGTGTCTTTATAGAGCAACCAGCCAGTAAAATGACCTCAGATGAGTTCTAAAGGAAAAGGAATATGCCTGTGTCCACCTTCACCTCGACCTAAAACTAAACCAATTTCATTTTCTCCTTAGAAATCAATTATTGAAATAAATAGAAAATGAAGTTGCAGTTGCTAAATACCAATTGAGAATCTGTGTCTAATATGCCTGTTACATACTATGTCATCTTTACCCTCTGTGATCTGGTAAATTAATCTATCTATGTACAGTAATTATCTTTAATGATCTGTTACATTTAAAATAGAAACATGCAAACGTGCTTAATATGAACCTTCTTTGTAATCCACATGTGAATGAAGTTCAGCTCATCAAATGCATGGAAATGGAGCAGTGGGAATCCTGAGGCAGGTACTAGCATAACCCTCAGAGGGGATATGTTGCTTCTAAAGCAGTGGTTCTCCGAGTGCAGTCCTCAGACCAATAGCAACTGTTATCACTCTGAGCTTACTAGATATGGAAATTCATGGACTTCATCTTGAATCAGAAATTTTGGGGCATAGGGTTGTGGTAACAATGTTTTAACAAATCCCTAGGAGATTCTTTTGCAAGTTAAAATTTAAAATTTGTTTAAAAAAATAAAATTTGAAAGCCACACTTATTAAATAATGACATATATCATGAGTTTTTTTACAATTCTGCTTCACTTGCTGAAAATTCAAGTATTGACACACCCACAATCAAAATAATAATTTCAACTTTTGCCCAGAATGCTAAGCGTCTATGTATTTTCTCTCTTGTTTTGTTTTGCCTCATGACATTGTGTTTCTTTGAGGGAGTTATGTTTATCATGTATTTGTACAAATCAAAAGTGATTACTAACTCACTAATTAGATAACTCTACTCTTGGTTAATAATTTTATCATTGACTATTTGATGTTGTTCTAGAAAACTTTTGGAAGCCGATATCTCTGAATCAGCTCTGATTTACAAAGATTTTGGTAAGTTGCTTTATTTCTTGAGTTTTATTTTCCTTTCAAGTTTTTTTTTTTCATGAAAATTAGATGAGGTAAAATATCAAAATTAGTTGTCACAGTGCTTCACCCACAGTAGGCATTCAACAAATGGGAGTTACCAATGCTGCTATTTATAAATATAATAAAGCAATTTCAAAAAAAAAAAAAACAAATAAAGATAGAGTGCGTTTACATGATCTTTCAGTGAATTTATCAAATATGTACTGTATCCCAGCCATATGTTAAGTATAGAGTTGGGTGCTGGGAAATACATAGATAAATAAGAAATTGTCCCTGTTCTCAAATGTTAAGTCAGATAAGGGAATAGGTTAAATTATTTGCTTCATTTATAGAATGATTTTTTTTTTTTTGGAATTGGATCTTCAATATCTCTGTATTTTTAGGTACTAGTCTAGTTCATAGTAGATGTTCCACAAATTACTTGATGAATTTAGAAACATGTGAATGAACAAACTAGGAGAGCCCCCTGAGGGAACCTATGAGAGCCACACATATCTTTAGTGGAAGCAAACTTTTGGGACACTTCTCTGGAAGCTGGACCAGAACTAGACTGAATTAAGGCAGAATATAAGTGAGGATACCACTGCAATCATTCCCCTGAGGAAATGAAGACCTAAGCAAGCAGAGGTAATTGCAGGTCTTCTTTAAAGAGGACTAAGCATGGCACAGGAAAATGTCTATGCACATCTGAATCTGAAGACAGTGATTCTATAGCTTACCTAGGACTCCATATATCTGGGCATATTACATGGAAATAATTAATTATATATCAATTAAAGAGAAATAGATATATTTTTCTTCTGGAGAAAAAAATACTAGTTAAATAAATACAATGGTGAGATTTAAGGCTTAAATGTATCTATCATTTTAATCCGAATTCTATTTTAAATCACACAAAGATTCAGTATAAGTCCAGGCTACCACATGAGAGGAAAACATAAAAATGTGGGGGAGAAATGTGAACAGCACATGGAAATGGCCTTACTCGGTGACCTTGGCTTTGGTATTGAAATCGCCATCTGGTGAGTAAGGCCTCCAAGTGAAGATCTCCAACCTCTTTACTCCAGGCATGAATTAGTACAAAAATCCTTGCCACATTCTGTTTTCCGGGACTCTATTCCAGTGCAGTTTCCCTAATCTGCCTGCTTCTTGTTGGGGTCATACATTGAGAAATCTATTCATTTCATGTCTGGAATAGGTCATTGCTTGTTTTATGGGTGTCAGCATTGACTTGCAACAAAATCATAATTTTCTTGAGAGTTGAGTTCATGGGATACAGTGAAAAAGAGATAAGTGCTTGATCTAAGAAGTCAGGCATTAAAATGCTAGCTTTGCTGCTTATGGGAATTATAAACAGCCTCATTACTGCTCTAAGTTTATTTCTTACCCCTACCTACAGAACAGTCAAGTGCTGATTGAGAACATTTCAGTGCAGAGCAGACACAGCCAGTGTTCAGATTCTAGCTGCATCAAAGGTTTGCATCCAGCAAGCAGTCTGATTGGGTATCTCCCTGATTAGTAAGCATCCTTTCCGCAGCATTGGTTGTATATTTTACATATCACTTTGGTTCTACAATTATTATACTGATAACTATATAATAATTATTCTGTTTGAGGGATGTTAAGAAGAAAAAACAAAAGAATAATGAAGAAATGGACATGCCACCTTTTACAATATAATACAGCATGATGAGGACATGTACAAAGTCTAGTTTACATTTGACAAAAGAATAGCCATGCTTACTAAAGCCATTAGTTTGATGTCACTTAAAAAGGGCCTGAAAAGATTAACAGAATTGTCCAGGGCTGACAAATAATCCTGCAGCCTTCCTGGCAGAGGTGACAGCACATTTTAAGAGTCAGAGGTAGAACAACATGGAATGTGTGGGTCACTAGGAATAGTTCAGTGTTGTTTCAGAAGAAATGAGTCAGGGACATGGGCCCCACTTCCAGGTGTGACCCTTGAAGGCTTTTTTATGTGTGATTCTCACATCCTTTTTCCTTTCCCAGCAAACAGAGGTTCCCAAGGTCTTAGAAGGAGGTGGAACGCTAAGCTAGAAGCAGAATGCGTCTCCATGTGCTATGAGCCATACTAAGTGTGTTATGAGCCAAAAAAAAACAAAAAACAAAAAAACAAAAAACAAACAAAAAAAACACTTTTATTTTGCTGAGGCACTGAGATTTGGGGATTGTTTATCACCTGAGTTAGCCTACCTTTCCCTTAAACTTTAGCTCAATTAGTGGGATAATTCTGAATGCCAAACTTGGTAACAAGCATTCCTATTTATGGATAATTTAAATGAGTTCTTACAATGTGAGAGCTTTGCTCAAAGCCATCTCAGTTGATAAGGGGTAGATCTGGAAATCTGACATTGGTTCTCTGCTCTAAACTCCTTGTTCTCTCCTCTAAGTGTTAAAAAGAAACAACAACTCATAAAATAGCTATATTGTGGTCATAAGTTTCTAAAACTTGTCTCAAATAGACAGAGTAATAAGGCAATCTTAGTGAAAGTACCTTGAAGGCATCCTTGAAAATAATTACACAATGTTTATCTGTCTATATTTTACCATCACGGTTAACGAGTCCAGAATTCTCTGCAGAGTCCACACTGGTAAAATCAATTAATATTTTACATTTGCACACCATGAAGAAAGTATCTTCCTGTATGACTTGGTGAATGCCTATTTTTTTAAGCTGTGAGAAAAACACTTTACAGTAAAAAATGGATATCTTTTAATATTTTGATATTTGACAGAAAATTAACCAAAATGCCTCAAGCATTTCTTACTGAGAAGATATTTAATTTTGTTACCCAGGACAACTCATATTGATGCAACATGAGATGCTCATTTTCATCCAGACTTACACCCAAATATTGTAATTTTTTCCTACCAGATTATGCTTACAAATACTTCTCATCATCCCAGGGTTCACAAAATGCTAATTGTCATGAAACAATATGACCACCGGAGACTAATCCTAGACACAAAACTCTGGACTAGAGATGAATTTATTGTAAAGCTAAAGAAGGGGAACCTTTGGGACCCCCTAGTAAAGTCCTAAAATGATTACATCATTTTGTAAACATATGTGTCAGCCAGGGTTCAATTAGAGGAGGGGACCATGGAAAGAAATACATGGATCTGAAGGAATCTGTTATAGGGATTTGTGGGAGCTGGTGAGGCAGTAGGTCATTGTCTTTGCATTGGATGCTGGAGCTTTCAGTCCATAGTCAGAATGAAAGAGAGATGTGAGGTGAGGGAGTAAGGACAAACAGGAACCTGTATACAAGCACCAGAGCTCAGGAGAAGGGGCTGAAACTGGTGAGATTTACTGTTGTCTGTTCACTGCCTATGCCAGCAAGGTGAGGCACCAAACTTGCCACAGTTAGTGTGAAGTACAGAAAGGCTACTGATTCCTTTCTACTTTTCAAACCTCCTACAAGTGTCTCTTTTGTGGTTTTTCCTAAGTAGAAATCCATAGGAAGAAAAACTCTGGGGACTATAGTTTAACCCATTATGTCGACATGGCATAATGCTATGAATTTTGTAAAAGTAGGATATTTTAATTATAATTGATTAAATTAAAATATTTAACTACAAATGGTTGATACTGCTGTCTCTTTCTCCTGCCCTTCCCTATTTCACATTTCTCATGCCAGTTAGCATCTTTTGAGATCCAGTTAAGGGAACGAAGTGCTGTGAATGCACATTCATTTTAGATTGGGAGGGGGACATAACCATATGGTTTGAAGCCACTGTCATATATCATTTTTGCTAGTCACTGTGATTTAGGAATACTGTTGCCTCCTATGCACAATCACGCAGCTTTATAACTGAATGGTGCAGGACCAGAGGTCATTTCTCAATAGAACATTGTAGTATTCAGCACCAGAAGAGTGCATGGCATGGAGAAGCCATGTCTGATGTGTACACAGACAAAAGCTACTTCTGAGGAATTCTTCTAAAACTTACATTTAAATTATGAACTTGATGGAAATTTTTCCAATTTCAATCATGTTTATAAAAATCCATGTGCTACGGGGGGATATTATTTAATGTGTATAGAGTTTTGGTTTTACAAGATGAAAGTTTTTTGGAGATGTATGGTGGTGATGGTAGCACATTAAGAAAGCATTTAATATCACTGAACTGTACACTTAAAAATTGGTAAGGTGGTAAATTTTAATGTGTATTTTACCTTACTAAGAAATTGGGGGGCAGGGAGTTTGATTGTTTGCCTATAAACATTTGAAGATATTCCTAAAAATAAATATATTAAGTACTAGGAATACCTAAAAATGATAATATTTTATATCTATTCTATTATGTTTTGTTTATTATGTAACCAGAAAAAAAGAGATATGTATTTTTATTCTATTGTCACATTGTTTTATATTAAAGTAAATAAGTAATAAATACTTTGAAAGTTTATGTGACATTACCAATAATAAAACATGAAGCTGAAAAAAAAATTGTTTTCTAAATGATAGATATAAATTAAAAAACATTTTTTGATCAACTATATTAGAAAAAACTGAATTATAATTTTATTATACAAGGAAGAAATTAAAGAGATAAGAGACAAAAAATAAAAGGAAATAAAAACATTATAAAATTGTGTTAATATTATTATTTTTTTAATTTGGAAATTTCTATGATACTTGTCAATTAAAAAAAAAATCACAATATGTAGTGATTTATTTTCTCGTTCTAAAAATAACATAGGAAAAAAGTCTTAAATGGTATGCCCAGAATCACGTAAACTCCAGGCCTTTTGAAACTGCAATCTGCCCAAGCTCAAAGCCTGGAGCCTAAGTACAGCATTATTGGCCTATTATTTCCCAGAACATCATGCAAAGCTGGCAGCCTGTCTTTTGAGATGGGTGTGAGCTCTGCTCTCAAGTAAGCAGAAGCCCTTGAATCTTGACTTAGTCTTTGTCTGATGTCCAAGAATCTTCAGACTGCTTTTGACTTCACTTTAAGTAGAGCAATGTGTGTGTCAGTGTCTTAGAAAATTGAAAAACAAATAGATTACTGGAGCCAGACAGAGGGAAAAGCTACCAATTACTGTTGCTACAGTTTTCTCTTCTGTGAAATGATAATATTTACCTCATGGGTTGTTTTGAAGACTAAATGGGATATTAGAAAAACACATGTGAAATGTTTGATGCATTATAGTTGCCTGATAAATGTTAACTCTATCTAGAAGAGTGACAAATCAAGAGGAGGAAAATAGAAACCAAGATGAACAAAAGCTATAAAATAGAATATTGGAAGTATCCTGGAAACATCCTTCAGGATTCTCGAACAGAATCCGAGATGGGAGGCGTGAATTTGACTGGAGAGGAGAGAGGACGGTCATTCAGGCAGTGAGTAAGTGGGCATAATATCCATGTTCCTCCATCAGACAATCTAATTATATGACCTTGATGCATAAAGAACCTTTTCTGCTCACTTGAATGAACCCAAGTAGGATATCTATACAAAGAGTTTTAGAGAAAGAAGATGTCATCCTTGGTCAGAGAGTCAGGAGCTGACAGGGCACAAGGAAGAGGACACCTTTGAGACCTAATGAAAAAATGCCCAGGAGAAATATTCACTTTGTTGGTTAACTGGTACACATAGCTTCCCAGCAAAGGGGTCCTAGAGCCTTAGCTCATTGTTCATGGAATCTAATTTAATTTTAAAATAAATATACATGGTACATAAAATTTAGTTCCATTCCAGACTGTATTGAGTCTTCACTTATACTTTTGTCTTTGTCAGACATCTTGAGTTAAAGCTTCTGATGGGAAACTTTTAAAATTGGATGACTTAACTGGGGAACTCCGTTTGTCTCTTAGAGGCAAATGCTGTTTCCCAGAGTAAGCCAGGGAAGCAACAATCACCCCGACAAGAATGTCATCCTGACGAGGCTGCTCCCTGTTGGCATGTGCCATCTGTACCCTAATCACATGTCTGCAAATCAACAGACAAAAGACATCTACTGAGGCCTTCCGACCCAGAGGGATAAAACATTTTAGATGACATGTAACTCCTCAACGTTTAAAACTTCATCAGATACATATGGAAATTTCAATTTATACTCTTCCTAGATCACTCACATCTCAATCTTTCAAGATTCATTTTAAAACAGATTTAAAGCAGAGAGAGATTCCATCACCTGTTTTAATAAGCAATTTAAAAACCTGCTCCAAATCCCTGCCTCTCTGTGAGAGTTCCACTTTGAGAATGCACTTCTCTTGGACTTGAAAATCAGTTCTCTGTAGTACTATTTATACTGCAACATGATTGCCACCTTTGGGAAGATAGCCTCTGCAGTGGAGATATCTTTCTTTTCCTAAAGACCCATTATGTGTATATATAAAAGAATATTCCTTCGCTGGCTGGCTGAGACCTCCATATGTAGCACGTCACATTTCTTCCTATTAAGCTTGAATTTCAGAGCATCTGGTTGCTTCCCTGCTCCTCTTAGGTTTTTGATTTTGAGAGTATCTCTTGACTGATCATTACCTGTGAGATTTATCTTTTTGTTCAGTTTCAGCTTCCTGAAAACTTAAATCTGAAGTTACCCAATTTTTACACAAACTCTAAAACACGTTTTTTAATTCACTGCTGCCTGAACTTTGCCTAAACTTTACCAATATTTCACAAAGTCCTTAATGAGATTGTTTTATGTTGTCATGCTAGAAAATTGAAAATGAAAAAGCTTTGATTTCTTAGAGGAATCACATAGTGGAGTCTGTGCACTCACTTTTATTTTTTATCTTCTAATTAGAAGATTTGACTTTTTTAAAGCAGAACAAGTGAGGAGACCAGAGAAGACTATCGCAGAGACAATATTTCAATCTTCACTTTTTTTCTCTCTTTCACTTTATTCTCTCTTTGACATGATTTTAATTTATAATTAAGAAACCTGAAATGATCTCTACTCATAGAGAAGTAAAAAATCTGTTGTTCAGAGAAGAATTTTGAATAATTAGAAAGTGTAAAAAATAATATTCCTGCCCCAAATTGCCATTGCCTCTCTATGCAATCCATCGGGTCAACCTGACCTTCTTATTGGCCCCAAAGGTAGCTCTCTGTGCTCTCCCCTATTATCTCCATTGACATTCCATGATTCTTTAGTGAGCGCCCCTGAGAAGCCAGTCATTCCTTCTGCCACCAATGACTCCCAATCTCCATAACTTCCCCGCTTGCGCAAACACTGGCATTCTGTAAGGACTT
>NW_011888868.1:3248698-3254100 GCF_000151845.1 Pteropus vampyrus
ATACAAGTTACCTATTATAGCCTGGTTGTAGGTCTAAGTAGATAGAAGATAAGAATGAAAATAAGGGTTTTTCTGCATATCTTTTTGTAGAGATTGATTCGTAATCTCTGTGAATATCTTACTTGTTTAAAATTTAAATTAAAAAAGTACAGCATTATTTGTATATATTTAAAAATCACGTTTTTAGATCTATGAAGGTATTTCCAGTTCAGATAAAATGGTTTTGACTTGTTTCTTCCTGATCTTCCTTGATAATTACAACTATCATCCAGAAACATAATACGAAATAACCAAAGAGAATTCTTAAATATGGAAAGAGGAAGGTGACATGGTTGGGACCTTAGGACTAAAGAGATAACACAGAATTAGTGCTTCTTTACTCTGTCCTGCCCCCAAAAGATAACCCAAGTCTAATACTTTCTGACTCTAAACTCAATCTAGAAATGGAAGGGAGCCCAGATAGGATCATTCTCTCTCCATCCCCACCCCACTGAATCAAAAGGGACTAACTCTAAACACACCATGTGAACCTGGAAATATCAGTTTGGGGGATTCATTGAGAATCCCACTACCAATAAGTGTCCAGGAGAAGGAATCTTCTTTACCACTGGTGCTGATACTTGCCTCTCCCATCAAGAGACACAAGAAGCCTGATACAAGAAGCCAGGACTCAGTTGCTCTATTCAAAAACAAAAACTATCAAACATACCATGGATTATTACTGAGCAAAGAAAAAGGCAAGAACAGAGATGAATCTTCAGGGAATTATGCTGAGTAAAAACATGTTATTTCATACAAACATCTTTCTTTTTTCCTCGCAGGTCCTCACCTGCCACTAGCCTTTTAAAATCTTATCTTTGAATGAAAATTAAACTATTAATGTCTATCTTAAACAAAGCCTTTTAATTCTTGCATTGGGTTTCTGTTTTTTCTGATGTAAAGAAATCATAAGAACATCTATCACTTAGGAGTAAGAAGAAAATCCCTGAGTCTTACCAAGATTGTATCCAAAAGCAAGAGAAAGTTACTTTTATTAATTAAAATTTAAAGCAAGGTTAAGAGACAAGTATAGAGTTGTGTTTGATTGCATAAAATATCATGTGTTCAGCATCTTAGTCACACCAGGGCCAATAGGGATAATATTGTTTTATATAATTAAGGTGCTACACAAATCTAAATGATATCAGTTGTACACAGGAGAGTTGTACCATGTTAAGCAGAAGTATGACATGTTAGGCAGTTAGGTAACTAAATATGGTTAAAGAGGTTGAATATAGGTGCCAAGTTGACAAATGCGTAGACTATATTCATCGGTTTTATGGATCAATTTGACTAAACTACAGTCTCCAATAATTCAGTCAAACCTAGGTGTTGCTATAAACATATTTGTGATTAAACATAGATGTGATTATGGCCCATAATCAATTTACTTTTAAGCAACAGATTATCCCAAAAGATTTGAGTGGGCCTGCTGCCTCAATCAGATGCAAGGCTGTACGATCACAGCTGAGGTTTCCCTGAAGAAAAAATTGCACTAGTGGACCGTAGCTTTGGCTCATGCTTTAGATTTCCAGGCTGCCCTTACTGATTGCTTGCCCTATGGACCTCAGACTTGCCTAGCCACCTCCCACAATCATATAAGCCACTTTGTTACAGTAAATCTATGAATATACATTTCCTCCTGGTTCTGTCTCTCTACCTGAATCCTGTCTGATTTATATCAATTTTGTTTATTATAATCATACTTCTACATTAATAAGGATGCCAATCAATCAGATGCAAATAAGTCAGTCCCCTTATTTAACTTAACTGTAGCCAAATTAATTTCATCCTGGATCCATAACCCTCCCCACTTTCTCTAGCTGTGTGGATAATACATATTACTTGGTTTAGTTCATGTAAGAATTACCGAGCATTCCCTCCCTTTGTGTCTCATCTCATTCTCCATGCTCTGTGCCTATATTTTGACCTATACCTGTATTCAATTTATTCTTTGACCATGTAAGATCTTGTATTATTGTCTGAGTATATAACATAGCTTTCTTCCCTCCCATTTTGCTGATTTTAGAGGCCTTCAGAACAAAACCCAGATCTTCAGTTACTCAGGTATCACCCACAGTGCTCAGTCCTGGACCCAGAGTAGACACTTATTTGTACATGTCTAATATAAATATATGTTGTGTAGAAGAGTGATCTAAAGAGAGATTTATAAGAATTGGTGCTAAATTAAAATAAACATCTCAATAAAATCCTAACGTAAGAACAGGCAAATAAAGTGTGGAATCATCTATGTCACTAATTTGGGGCTCAGTTGCATTTATTATAATATGATAATAAATATACTATATATTAATATAAGTAAAAGCAATTTCTCATCTCGATTATTATTACCTAATTCTGAATCCAGTGATTTCACGAATTATGGAGCTCGCCAATATCATACTGCATTCTGGGCAACTGAGGTGTGATAGTGGTAGGAGAAAATGATGGCAAATCTTGTTCTTTGGGAATTCTTCAAAACTCTGTGGAAAGCTTAAATGGTAGGGTCCCATACTGGGCTCATTCAGGACACAACAAACACTAACGAGAGAAAGTCCATTTCTAAGAGAAGCCAACCTTCTTCGCCAGCAGAGAAGCACAATAATAGCAGAAGGAATTGATCAGGATGTTTCTATAGCATCAACTTGAGGAAGTATGCAAATAACAAATGAGGTCCATTCAAACACAGAAGTTAGTCTTTGTTATTTTGTTCTGTAGATGTTATCTACAGAAAATGAGAAAAGGTAGAAGTATAGAGGTTTGATGAAAGAGCAAATTGAGTGCCTCCTACATATGTGTGGTACTCAAAATGTAAGCTCTTATTTAATCATCAAAAACTGCTGACACAGATATTGTTATTCCTATATTTAGAGATGAGGAAACCAATGCACAGAGAAGTTGAGTAATTTTGCCTAGTTTACTCAATTAGTAATTGCTAGAGCCTGGCATTGAACCTACAGCAGCCTAGTTTTCAAAAAAACAATTCTGTTTTCATGTTTCCTCTCCATAAAAAAAGATGAAATTTTAAAAAACACATTAATTTTCTGCTTCTTTTGACAATCTCTTAGTGATGCCTTTGGACCAAACACCTTTTTAAGTGGAAGCTAGAGAGCATAGGTTCTTATTCAGAAGGCCCGTGAGCTCCAGGCACCCCCAATCCACAAGCTGTACAACAGATATTCAATTGAATGCCCATTTAGTCAACATTCAGCAATGAGATAGTGTTAGCAGGCAAATTCACTCGCTTCCTTTTCTAGCTATCATATCAGTGGGATCAGGGAGACAGGAGCGAGGGGATGATTGTCAAGGTCTTCATCATCACATTAGCTGCCAGCAGGAAATCTGTGCTGCAGAAAACTGACTTTGACAACTTCTCCTTGACAGACTAATAAACTCAGTTACATGTCCTGCTATGCTGATGGGTAGCTGTATTTCCTTTTTATATTTTCTAGATATATTTATTTATACAAAAGTCCTATTTATGCTAGTATCTTAAAACTGTACTACAACTCTGACAACTGAAAGATGTTTGGGAGTAATAGAGCCTTGATGTGGAGATAGTTAAGACACATGCTTTGAATTCAAAGCAAGAGCCTTAGTTCTTTCATCAAATTAAAAACAGAATGTTTTTCTTCATGGCCAAAGAGAAAAGCTAACAGATGCTGTGGGGTATCGTATGATTTGCTGTCTTTCATCTTCTCTCAATGGGGAAGACATACAAATACACCTCAAAGACAAGCCGACAAGTTTACAATGGGAATCCCATTCTTTCAGTACTCATTTTGTGTATGCAGGATTCCCAATATGGTTCTCCATGCAGAGGGACATATGCATGAAAAGCCAAAGTGTCTGACCTCAAGGAGCTCAAACTAATGACAAAGAAAACCCAAAAGTTTAATTATTGTAGCCATGTGTGCACGTGAATGTGACACCAAAGAATTATCTGGAAGAAAATCAGGAAGAATATGTGGGGGCAAAGGAATAAAGTGATCAAAAAATTGACATGTTTAGGAATCAAAAGTTGATCAGAGCTACCATAATGTGAGTACATATGAGGCCATGACTCAAACTCTTTGTGATTTCAGAGGGCTCCAAATAATGAAGATCCATGCTTACTGAGCTGAGCAGCAGGGGTCATATCATTAACACAATTGAGAGTCACTGAAGAATTTGAAGCTGGGCAGTGATGTACTCAGAGTTTCTTTTAGAAAATTACTAACAAAAACTAAATTTTGAAATCACACTAGAATTGTGCTAACAACATCTAGAATGTGATATAGCTGAAAAAACTTTTGTGGGATGCTCACAATGACAAAGTCAGAGGCAAGAAGAATATCTAGGTTTTAGTTCTACTGAGATCTTATAAGAAATGTCCTTGGCTCTCCAGTCTAAACTGCTCTGAGTCTTGGTTTCTTCTCCTAACTACACGCCTTCTCTTTCATCAAGGTTTCAGTGAGAACAAAATGTTATAAATATATAAGAACAAGGAATCTATAAGGAAAGATTAGAATCGTACTTGTCAAAGAGATTTCACGCCCATTGATTCATGAATTTATCCCAGTAGCAATAAGGGACAGATTCTATTACTTTATCTTGGAATATGACACAAGTGAGACTCAAATTGGTGAAATAACTTGCCATAGGTCACGGTGTTATTGTGCTACAGAATTTTAATGAATGAAGGAATATTTTCTGAATTTTAGCTCTTAATTACATAGTCACAATATTTTTGCAAGCTTCGAACTGAGCATAAAGAGAATTCTCTTATTTTATGAAAATTAGATAGTCTCACTCTATTATTTAAAGTAAAATTTATAAGCTGTATTGAGAAAGCATACTGTCTCTCTCTCTGCTTTTTAATCTTATTATTTCTTGAGTTAATATGTTCCAAATGAAAATCACAGTGGTTCTACTCAACCGAATGTTTCAAGGGCAAGATGCAAGAGTGTTAAATATTTGTGACCCTTACAAAACACCTCTTATGTTTTAATTTGTTTTACTTTTATAGGTTATTTGAGGTAACAATGTGAAGGAGAACTCAGTGTTTTCTAAATCTTAGATAAGAGATGAGCTATATGATAGATGCAAATATTATTCTGAGCTAGAACATTAGAAAATGGCTAAGATGAGAAAGATGTATGTGTATGATTACAACACACCCAAGTGAATCAACATACTTATTTTGATTCATACTGCTGAAGTATATCAAAATAATCTTTCTTAGGGACCATGTATAATCGATGATTAATGCAATTTGTCCTATGAGGAATATGAGTTACAAGAAGCATATGACTTGCTAAATGTCACTGTGGCCTTCTGAGCCCCAGCCTGGTCTTTCAGTGATATCGTGCCTCTCAGTTCTT
>NW_011888868.1:3256766-3259290 GCF_000151845.1 Pteropus vampyrus
CTAAGATTTCTCTGCCTACTCAAGTCTAGCACTTGTGTTCAGGCTCGATCAATCTTCTAAGAATTCTTTCACATTCAGTTCGGCCTTCTCTGATATCTCCCTTCACAGAGTAGCAATCACCTTGTGGTCAGTCTTATGCGCATAATCGCACACTGCTTTGCATTACTTGTTTATTAATAAATATTGGTATTTTCTCCTGAAGAGAGTATACTCATATCAATGACAGGTAATGGCTGTGAATCACTTTATCCTGACAACAGCTGTGATAAACACCATTTAACAAACTCTCTCGGAACATCAAATTCCAAACATTCCAATGCTGCCACAGTCATGGGTTGCCTATAGAAAAATGATTTCCTTCTTTCTCTTTTGGATTTTTTTCCATTTTTTTTTTAAAACACTTATCTCAGTCATTCAAGAATTACCAACCACAATGCTGAAGAAGTAATCTTTATATATCATTTGGGGATACCACGTAATTTCTGTTTATAATATATTTTGAACTACTTCTACTTCTGCTTTTATAGGTTTCCACTTTTTCTTAGCTCTTATTTATTTATTTTATTAAATTTACTGGAGTGGCATTGGTTAACAAAATTATATAGATTTCAAATGTACAATTCCCTCATTATTCCTTCATAGTTGTGTCTCAGTTGTATCTCTTCTTGAGTCTTTTAAAATGTGACATTGCAGGTTCTACCTTGGCCTGCCACACCTCACTGACTTCATCTACCCAAATAGCTTCAGTAACCGTACACCCCATTACTCTTACTTTCCCCAGGACCTCCATCTGGGGCTTTCCAGCTCCTGTTGCACAGTGGATATCTCTCCACGCAAACACCATGTCCCAAACTGAACTGATAACAGCATTCGCTAAGTCTCCTCTATCTATATGTCCTCAGTCTGTTCAAATAGTAGCTAATGTGGAACAGGGATGTTGAATTAGAAGTCAACAAACTAAATACCTTACAGAGATCATTTTATTTATTTTTTATGATATTCCTGCTAGGTAGATGTTTTTATTAGCCCCATATCAAAATGTGGAAGTTAAAGTACATAGAGCCCACAAAACTTGCTCTGAGTTAAATGTCTTATAAGTTGTAGGCCTGAATTTAACACTAGACTGTCAGGCCCAGATAGACCCTGAGAATTTGGTCACTACATCCTTTATTCGAGAAGTCTTCCAAGCTGAAAAGCTAATAGCCATGTTTCTCTCTGCTGCATTTGATTTGTCTTCAAGTCTGTTTTATCCAATTTTAGATTGCCTTTCAAATCATATTCCTTCTTTCTAGTTTGCTCTGACTCTTATTATTTGCTGCCCACACAATTGCAAATAGCATCCAGGATCTCTCCCTTGAACCCATGTCTTCCAATTTCAGTTCATGCTCTACAATACCATCACAGTTATATTTCTAAAAAGAAACCAACAAACAAAGAAGCAAATAACAAAATAAATATTAGCGAGTAATGCTCAGCATTAAAATGAAACCAACAAACTGTGGCTGCTTCTAAATGCCCAACAGAGTAGCGAGATGCTTCTCAATTTACCATTCTCTACTTTGGGTTCATTTCCTGCCTCTCCATCTTCCTCCAGTTCACTCTAGAGTCTAGCAATGCTCAATGTCTCATAGTTTCTTCTTTGCTGTGTGGCCCTTCATCTCCCTCTGTTTTTGCACATGCTGCTCACTCTTCCTTCTCCTCACTCTCGTTCTTTCTCATCCTTCAAATCTCTAGTAAAAGGTCGATTATTCTGAAAACTTTCTTACCTTCTCGAGAAAGTGCCCTTTCCCCAGTGATCTGACATAACTTTGTGCATATATCTCATTTATCTATTCATGTGCACAACAAACAATAGATATCTACTGTGTGTCAGGAATTAGTCAAGGGGCTGGAAACACAGAGAAGATTCAGACACTGTCCGGGCCTCATGGAGTCCCCATCTAATGCCACACTAAATTATCTCTTTTCTTTTCAATTGCCTCACCAATTACATGATCTACTCTTTATGTCATTAATTTCTTGGAAACAGTACAAATATAAATAAGACATAGTTTTCTCCCTAAAGGAATTTATAGTCTCAGTTGGATGATAACATGAATAAAAATAGTAATGACACAAAAGACGGTGGTTAGCGTCATAAAATGAAGCCGAGTATGGATTCAACAATTCATTACAGGATTTTTTTGTTCTTTTCAAGGTAACTACTTGCAACTGGGAATATCTACTGATGGAATCGTGAATTAAGTATGAAGATACATTTTATTTAGCTCTTGATAGGAAACTCACAAGATAATTGTAGAATATGAGTTGACCTGAGCTAAGAGATATGAGTGATGCTTTTAAATAAACCCTCTTGTTACCAAAATCCCCTACGTACTCCAAACTTCTGTTTTGATCATAAAATGTCATACAATTAGAAGATCATTTACCTACTGTTAAAATAGCAAAGTGTTATTCTTTTGTGATGACTACTATAGGGTCTGATAGCCAGACAACTTATTAGGCTTCCAATCAATATCTGGCT
>NW_011888868.1:3259340-3267208 GCF_000151845.1 Pteropus vampyrus
CAGGCCCAGATAGACCCTGAGAATTTGGTCACTACATCCTTTATTCGAGAAGTCTTCCAAGCTGAAAAGCTAATAGCCATGTTTCTCTCTGCTGCATTTGATTTGTCTTCAAGTCTGTTTTATCCAATTTTAGATTGCCTTTCAAATCATATTCCTTCTTTCTAGTTTGCTCTGACTCTTATTATTTGCTGCCCACACAATTGCAAATAGCATCCAGGATCTCTCCCTTGAACCCATGTCTTCCAATTTCAGTTCATGCTCTACAATACCATCACAGTTATATTTCTAAAAAGAAACCAACAAACAAAGAAGCAAATAACAAAATAAATATTAGCGAGTAATGCTCAGCATTAAAATGAAACCAACAAACTGTGGCTGCTTCTAAATGCCCAACAGAGTAGCGAGATGCTTCTCAATTTACCATTCTCTACTTTGGGTTCATTTCCTGCCTCTCCATCTTCCTCCAGTTCACTCTAGAGTCTAGCAATGCTCAATGTCTCATAGTTTCTTCTTTGCTGTGTGGCCCTTCATCTCCCTCTGTTTTTGCACATGCTGCTCACTCTTCCTTCTCCTCACTCTCGTTCTTTCTCATCCTTCAAATCTCTAGTAAAAGGTCGATTATTCTGAAAACTTTCTTACCTTCTCGAGAAAGTGCCCTTTCCCCAGTGATCTGACATAACTTTGTGCATATATCTCATTTATCTATTCATGTGCACAACAAACAATAGATATCTACTGTGTGTCAGGAATTAGTCAAGGGGCTGGAAACACAGAGAAGATTCAGACACTGTCCGGGCCTCATGGAGTCCCCATCTAATGCCACACTAAATTATCTCTTTTCTTTTCAATTGCCTCACCAATTACATGATCTACTCTTTATGTCATTAATTTCTTGGAAACAGTACAAATATAAATAAGACATAGTTTTCTCCCTAAAGGAATTTATAGTCTCAGTTGGATGATAACATGAATAAAAATAGTAATGACACAAAAGACGGTGGTTAGCGTCATAAAATGAAGCCGAGTATGGATTCAACAATTCATTACAGGATTTTTTTGTTCTTTTCAAGGTAACTACTTGCAACTGGGAATATCTACTGATGGAATCGTGAATTAAGTATGAAGATACATTTTATTTAGCTCTTGATAGGAAACTCACAAGATAATTGTAGAATATGAGTTGACCTGAGCTAAGAGATATGAGTGATGCTTTTAAATAAACCCTCTTGTTACCAAAATCCCCTACGTACTCCAAACTTCTGTTTTGATCATAAAATGTCATACAATTAGAAGATCATTTACCTACTGTTAAAATAGCAAAGTGTTATTCTTTTGTGATGACTACTATAGGGTCTGATAGCCAGACAACTTATTAGGCTTCCAATCAATATCTGGCTATTGACTGCCCAATGGGAGAGACACTATATCAGGCTTGTGAGAGAAAGAAAGCTGGCATCCTCTGCTGAAAAGTGAGCGAAAGGCTTTATTAGGATGTCATAGAGGCTACAATGTAAAGGGATTAGCAAAGGCTGAGAACTGGTGAAGAGATCCTGAAAAGGGTACATGTCAGTGTCATCAGACATAGACATTGAAACAAGCAAAGCAAGTTTTATTCAATAGGAGACATAGATAATAAGTAAGTATTTGTATCATTCATTGAGTCTACTCAGTATGAGAGAAATCATCAAATTCATAGTTACTGACACAAGATCGGCTTTCAAAAGGTAATTGTGAGTAATAAAATGAAATTCTACAAAGATAATCTTATTCTTGTTATACAAGTTATCTAGATAACAAAACAAAACAAAACAAAACTTTTGTTTCATCTGAAATTCGCTATGATGGTCAATGGTAATTTCCACTTCAATATGCAAATGCTTTAGTAAAAATATGTCAGTTTTATGAATTATAGTAAACAGTTCTGCTGGAAAACAAGATATTAGAATATAATGATCAGAATATAAATTGTAGCAAGGCCTTAGGAAAGTTAGATGGCAATCTGAATCAATATCCTTAAAACTACTCATAATCTTTGACTCAATAATGGTATTTCTAAGACAGTTCAAGGAAACAATAGATAATGGGTTAAAAAAAAAAAGCACAAAGATGCTCACTGAAATGCTGGTTATAATAACATTTTGGAAAAGCAGAGGATGCCTCTCCTTGAAAAAGGAAAATATTAAAATGGTTAAATAAAAGCAAAAGTGCCATTACATAGACTATTTATGATATCATCATTAAAGTGGTTTTTATAGGTATGGCAATAACATGTGAAAAGTTTTAGTCATAATGGAAAGTGAACTCAGATTTCCCCTAGGGAAAGTGTTTGATAAGAATCTCATTTGGGCTTCAGTAATTAATGGATAAAAAAAATTCATTTTTTTCCTTTCTTGATTCAGGCAAACATGTGCATTGTCCCAAAACATAGCATATATATTCCTGCCACCAGGTCTGAGCTCTTGCCAATCTTAATAGCTTTAATAGGTTTTTAATAGGCTTCCTTATTCCTTATATCTATTCTAATTTTAACTGTTCTTCAAGTCCTAACTCATTCTACTCACTTCTATGATAATTCCATTATTATCTTAGAATACAAAAACTTTCTCATTACTTAGTCTTCTACAACTGCATTTTCAATTGCAGTATCACAATATCATACTGTGTCTCAAGTAATATGAAGAATGCTATCAATGCCCCATCACTAGTTCATATACAGAGGTTTGTAAATGTCTTCTTGTTTGAGAAATAAAATCAGATATAGGGTCTAATTGTCTGATATCTGTAGTCAGAGTCACTTCATTCAAGCCCCAGGTCTACCATTTACTAGATATGTGACCTTAAGAAACTTGTCCTTTCTGGGCCTGAATGTGCTCATCTACAAAAGGGAGATCATAATAATATTCATCTCAGTTTATCATTATGTTGTAGACTGATCTATGCATTAAGCTCCCACATTCAAAACTTCTTCCTTTTAATCTTAACTTGGATTTCTAATCAGGTGACATGATATACTATGACCAAGGTATACCCTGAGTACTTAGAAATTTGACTTCATATACACAATTTTTATGAGATAAGTGATAATCTCACATTTTCTCTGTGGAAGCTTTCACAAATTGGGTAGGAATTGCCCACACACTCATCACCTTCTAAAAGACATGGTTTTACACAACGTGCATTTGAAAGTAACCTAACATGGCAGAGGAGAGAAAGAGCAAATAGGGGGATCATTTTATAAACTATATGTCTAACCAAATACACTGTATACTTGAAATTAATAAGAGAATAAAATTTAACAAAAGTAATCTATTATTCATACCCAAGTTCTTTATGTGTCATCAGGTAAGGAAGCAAGAAAATTGAAATAGAATGATGATATAGCTACTTTCGACAGCCATTTGCTATGTCTAAAGACTGAGAATTCTCATTTTGTTTTTCCTCAGAGTCCATCCTACCATTTCCTTCACCCAGAACCCTCTCTTATCCACAAAGGCTGGGCAGAAAGAAGTTAATATTACCTGTCAACCCTATTTGTTCACACTTACTAGAAAGAACCAATAAAAAAAAAAAATAACAAACAAAATCTTAATCCTGAAGAGCTTGAAAAGATAAAAACTAAAACAGTCAAGAAATTATTAGTTTTAAAAAATCTGAAGTACTTGTATTTACTGGTCTGAATGTAAATGATTGCTTCAAGAAAATATGCCTCAACACACAGAATATTTTCATTTCTGTAACAGCAGAATCTTGATCTTGCTTGTTTTGTTTTTAAGTGAGGGTATCCTATGTGTTGTGTTCATGTTGACATTTCTCGTCTCTGATAACCCTTCTGTGGGACACATGCTTGTTGAAGGCATGAAAGTACAGCTCGATTCACTCAGTTTACAAAGTGACTCAAAACAATGATCCTTACACAATGGGAGTAAGTAGTTAGAGGGAGGACAGATTCTTGAATTGCACAGGCAATCAAGATGTCAAAACTCATAATCATACAAGTGCCTCTCCTTTGTATGGCTAGGTTTCCAGAAGGGAACATGGGGTTTATCATTGTTGCAGCCCACAGTGTAAACCCTGAGCAATTTCACAGAAAGGAAAGTGGAAAGGTGTTTGAAAAAAAAGAATGGCATTTTTTTCAATGAAAGTCGATATTTGATATTATTTTATATTAGTTTAAGGTGTATGCCATAGTGGTTAGATATTTATATAATTTATGATATGATCTCTGTAAGTCTATAAACTTCTTGGTACCATAAATAGTTATTATATTATTGACAATATTCCCTATGCTTACATCTCCATGACTATTGTGTAACTACCAATTTGTACTTCTTAATCTCTTCACCTTTATCATAAAGTTCCCCAAAGCCCTTCCATCTAATAATCATCAGTTTGTTCTCTGTATCTAGGAGTCTATTTCTGTCTTATTTGTTTATTTTGTTCTTTAGATTCCACATGTAAGTGAAATCATATGGTATTCATCTTTCTCTGTCTGACTTATTTCACTTAGCATAATACCCTCTAGGTCCATCATTTCCAGTTTACAAAATTTTCTTTTCAGATGTATCTAATCTGGAATCAGGAATAAATTATTAATTTGAATTTTTTTTAAATTGTATTTTGAAGACTTGGTATGTAGACTCTTCAGCTCATCAGTTTTGACAGTATTCTTTCAAAAATCAGCACCTCACCCCCATCAATTTGTATTTTTTAAGCTGAAAATTTTCTATTTTTAGCCCAATGAATGGTGAAAATTAAAGTAGAAGAGCATTCATAGAAGTGAACTCAAAATACTGTTAAATTGCATTAGAAAAAAAAAAGTGAATAGAATAAGCTTTAAATCTCATAGAAATGATGGCATGTGATTTGGCCCCAAATTAGGTAGCTTTAACTTAAATCTCCAGGGTTTTCTTGTCTCATTAAATTGAAGGCAATTCTACTTGCCTTTGAGCTTCTTATAAGAGCATTGACATCACAATTTGGATAGTCTTATATATGTCCTATATATATATTTTTTTTTGTACAAGTATATTTTATTCTTGGCTATTTAGGGATAATATTTCTTGAACCAGACTCAACACATATAGATTGGTATTTATTGGGAACTTTAAATAAAAACATGTAATTTTAGGTCAAAATGGCCCACAAAATTTCATTAGTTTTCCTTCATAAGATCTGTAAAGAAATAGAACTCTGAAGTAATGAAATTTTGTACTTGTTTGAGTATACAAGGTAGGTAAAATTTAAATCGAAACTCTCCTGGTCCAGTGCTTTTTCGCTCTTCCAAATTTCAAAATAAAATTTTAAATAAGATATTTTATTATAGTGTCAGACAGTGTTTTGTTTTGTTTTGTTTTGTTTTGTTTTGTTTGTTTTTTTATCTGTTTTTCCAAGTGACTAACAGCAATAACAACGTTATCCCATAACGGCCATTTGGATATTACTTCTTCAGTGGGCATCATTGGTGAATGCTACATTCCAAGGCATAGAAGAGACTACAAAATTGCTGAGAGGTCTTCAAAGATGAGAACATTGACACTGCTCATCCTATATCAGAGACTGATTGCATCCCAGCTATCATGTACTATTCCCTTTCTGCATTCCTGAGTGATATTCCAGAAATGGCAGAAACAAGAAAAACTGGTGTGATCTGCCTCTGAGAGGTTGTCTCATTTCAGCCTTCAAGATAGCTCCAGCCTTGGCATGGATCTTACATCTTTCTATAAGGCCTTTTTCTCATTCCCCTACCTTTTACATCAATTCCAAATTTCATGTTTTCCTTCAAGTTTCCTACAACTAATGCCAGTACTTTCAGATTATGTTTTTCTCAATTTTTTATATACTTCATTTCACATGTTTTGGCATACAATTCTCTAAATGATAAACCTTCTCATTGTTGACATGTGATTTTGTTTGGTGACTATAACAAGACTATAAACTATAGTAATTAGGGCTCATATTATTCATTTACTTTTTATTCCTTACTCTTTATTCTTTGTGTGTTCCAGCCTGCTTCACGCTCTGCTCTCTCTCTTACATTTGTCGTTGACACGTGGTTACTGGTACTTATCATCAAAATATTGGTTCTGTGGTCTCAGATCCCATGATAAGATGGGACTCCCTCTCCTTTTGAATTTAGCTCTGACCATCTGACTTTATTTGGCTAAAGGAATGTGAGTGGAAGTAATGTTTCCACCTCTAGGGAGAAGCTTTTATACACTATCACATGTTTCCTTCTCCCAGCCATAGTATCCCTCCAGATAATGGAATCTCTGTCAGCATTTCAGAGTGAGGACAATGTGGAAGAGGGCCCCCTACATATGCGTGATGACCATGTAACATAAACATGACACAATTGCTTATTACTTAGGCCACTGAGCTGGTAGGTTTTTTATCACAACACTATAACTTAACCCAATAAGAAAACACAGTTGATTCAATACCTCCCCTCTGTGCACCTATATAGCACCTTTCTTTCCTCTACCTCAACATATTCCATTTCTTGTCTGTCTTCTTGGTAGACCATAAATTCCATGAAAATGTGGCTTATATCCATGTAACCTCTATGCCTCTACAGTATTTGGCACATAGTATCATCTCAAGAAATACATTTTGAATTAATAAATAAAAAGTGCCTGCCCCATGCTGGCTACTTCCTAAAAATAACATTTATATTCCTGGATTTTTGCCCATTCCACTGTGGGTAAACCATGAATCTACTCACAGTGATGGCAGGTGGTGCCAATGTAACCTGTGTCACTGCAGTTGCAATAGAAGGTGGTCCAGGACTGGGAGCAGCTTCCACCATGTTCACAGTAGTTAGGCAAACACCTAATAGAAGATAAAGGAAAGCAACCAAAATAAACCATGTCAGCTAAAATAAAGGGAAAAACAAAATGTCATATCCAAGTGCATGAATTGATAGTAGAAAATGCTCTGCTATGCTCCTCTACCTAAGACAGACGTGAATGACATCAAAGTAATACTTGATTATACCTCAAGAGGTGGGTCCACCTAGTACTGCTGGGCAATAAAAGGGTCAGAGCCAATTTAGACATTTAAGTTAAGCATTTTAACATTGAGACAAAATCTCATTGACTTAAAGTTAATATGAAGTGGTTGGAGTCTGTAAGATTTTTTCATTTTCTATAGAATAAAGTGTCATTTTGGAATAAAGATTGTAATTTTAAATTTCAGAAAGGTTTTGCATTTCTAAAGGAAAAGGAAAAAGTGTAGATAATTGAGGTCATTGTCCTCATGTTTCCCTTTTGGAGAATGGCCAGGAATCTATTTTAAACTACTATTTAAAAGGCAACATGAAATTTAAAAAGATGGTAACTACTCATTTAACATTCAAGGAAATTTTATCTTTTTTAAAAATGCCATGCCACACTTAAAATTAGGCCTTTAGTGAAAACAGTATAACTATTATGAAAAATAGTTTTACCACATACTTTATAAAATCTCTGAAACATTCATATAAATTGACTCAGCAATCCTATTTAGATGGCACTATCTTAATATATTTCAAAATATGGAAAGCATGCAAGCTAATTATAATTATTTGAAATTATGTCATGATAAATAACGATAAGTAAGATTAGAGAATTTCTTAGGAAAGGTATAGTACATCAAATTAATGTGGTATCACAAAGCTACTACAAAAGATGTTAACAAATAAGATAATAATGGACCGGGACTGGATTAAGTGAAAATTCAAGATGTAAAGCATCGCCATAACAAAATAAAACAAACATTTTATATTGCAAAAATGATAGGAAAAAGAAATGTTAAGTGTCCCTTGGTCTAAGGGGAGTAAAGGCACTGCTCATTTTTTCTGGACAGAGATCATGACCTTTAGTGTCACATAC
>NW_011888868.1:3267258-3272866 GCF_000151845.1 Pteropus vampyrus
CATTTTGGAATAAAGATTGTAATTTTAAATTTCAGAAAGGTTTTGCATTTCTAAAGGAAAAGGAAAAAGTGTAGATAATTGAGGTCATTGTCCTCATGTTTCCCTTTTGGAGAATGGCCAGGAATCTATTTTAAACTACTATTTAAAAGGCAACATGAAATTTAAAAAGATGGTAACTACTCATTTAACATTCAAGGAAATTTTATCTTTTTTAAAAATGCCATGCCACACTTAAAATTAGGCCTTTAGTGAAAACAGTATAACTCTTATGAAAAATAGTTTTACCACATACTTTATAAAATCTCTGAAACATTCATATAAATTGACTCAGCAATCCTATTTAGATGGCACTATCTTAATATATTTCAAAATATGGAAAGCATGCAAGCTAATTATAATTATTTGAAATTATGTCATGATAAATAACGATAAGTAAGATCAGAGAATTTCTTAGGAAAGGTATAGTACATCAAATTAATGTGGTATCACAAAGCTACTACAAAAGATGTTAACAAATAAGATAATAATGGACCGGGACTGGATTAAGTGAAAATTCAAGATGTAAAGCATCGCCATAACAAAATAAAACAAACATTTTATATTGCAAAAATGATAGGAAAAAGAAATGTTAAGTGTCCCTTGGTCTAAGGGGAGTAAAGGCACTGCTCATTTTTTCTGGACAGAGATCATGACCTTTAGTGTCACATACTCCTGAATTTGAATCCCAGTTCAGCCATTTTCTATATGTAATTCTCTCCATCTCTTACATACGCAATTTAAAAATCTCAGCACTGCAGGCTCTGTTGCTACTAAGAGGTAAGCTGGCATGTGCTCAATATTTGTAATGAATAAAATTAAGGGTAAAAGCAATGATAAATACTGAAATTCTTGAAAACAATCTTTATAAAAAATCCATGAATTTAAAAGAGAAAGGGTATAAACAATCGAGTTACAGAAATGGTATAATACAATAAAAGCATTCATTGTGGAACCACTGAGAATGTGAGCCAAGCAAAAATAAGATGATTTACATTAAATGTCCTATATAGGTAGGAAACCCTCCAGCAATGATTGTTTCAAAGCCCAGAACTAATATTCCTGCATATGTTCAGACATAGTATTAGAAATTTTCTGCTCAGCACAGCAAACATTCGATTGTGCTGATAAGGCTTATGTTTGGGAAGAGCTTATTGGTAACTCCTTGGTAACCAACTTAGATTAAAGAACAGTAAAAACAGTAGGACCCAATAATTTTGCTATGGAACATGTTCACGAAAAGCAATCAGTAAATAGACAAAAAAGTAGTCCCTTCCCTACTCAAATTCTACCCTTCTTGGTGTCTACCCCCAGCTCCTGGTCTTGTTGGAAAGGAAAAGAAGCTTGTAACTCAGATGAACCACAGTACCTACCCACCTGCCCAACCCCCCTTCACTCTGCGCTAACCTTGTGCTGTGTGGAGTTATATAAACTTGAAGCATCAGTATCAAAAATCCAAGCAACAGCTTCTGGGTATGCCCTGACAGAGAGCCTTAGAGGGAGCTTGTGACTGCCTACCTGGCCCACTCACTTTTTTCTTTGGCAGCTCACATCTCCCTGCTTCTGAATATTGTTTCTCTTGAAGTTTACTTTTCTCCAAATTTTCCTCTCTGGAAGTAAATTCTTACATGACCCCTCTATACCCTGTACCATTCCATCCATTCCCCTCCCCTTATACACAGATTCTATAACTTACGAATAATGGTGTAACTGCCTCCTTACCTCACCCCACCCCCCGAAAAAAATTAATTGCTTTAAAAACAGAAATCTGAGCAAAGACAGGTTATTAGGTACTTATCCTACAGTTCCTTTGGTTTTGGCACCAAGAATGTTCTGATCAGCCTCTCTTTGGTGGCTAAAGCTATAAAATAGAAAACTCAGAAGTTCTCAGTGGCAATATTTTCAGCCATGAGAAGAAAGCATGTCTGCAACGAAAGAGAGAGAGAGAGGGAAAAAAAAATGCTAAGGTGCAGTATGCAGCAGAAAAGAGAGATGAAGAGGATCCTGACAATATTTTGTGGCTGGTTCCTGTTGTTTCCAAGACTTTATTGCACTCCTGAACTCCCTGGGGGCTGGCTGTTTTAATCTATATTAGATTCTGTGAGATACCACAAAATCTTTTTAGGCGAAACCCCATTTCATCCAGGCTAGTTCTATTTGGAATTCCATTACTTCGAACTAACAGAATCTAAACATTTTGTAAATCAGCACACAAATACACCCCCCCAACACACACACACAACACACATTTTTCTTATAACCTAAACTTTAAAATATTTTAAAACTCATGATTGCCAGATTCAGTTGGATATGTAGGAGGAGGGATCTTGGGGACGTATAAGAAATATTGGTGCACTTTGAACATGTCTTTACTAAGCCTCACACAAACCTTTGTATTGTAGTACAAATAAACACAGTTTAACAGTGAAAATGTAGGCTAGAAATTCATTTATTTATGGCCACTCTAAACAACCTACGATGTATTCTGATAAGGAAAATGAACACCTAGGTAAGAGAAACTTTAATATTTCTAAAATGAGAAAAAAATAATGAATGAATACTTATAGAGTTGCCTTAGAATACTGGTTCATTTTGTCCAAAACATATTGTGATTAGACAAACTCATCTGTAGACACTTATCTGTAGACAAAATAAAAGATGCATAACCCCAATTTGCTTGTTTTAAAAGAGCAGGTTTATGAATATAATTTCCATATTCTTTAAGCAGCTCATTTTAACTAGCATTTTCCCCCTACACTTGTCATAAACTGAGTACTTAAGACATGAATGTAAGAAAAGAACAGTGTAGAGTTACCAATGTGAAAACTATGCATTATGTGTGAGGGCCATCACACTTTTAGGTGGAGAGTGCTTAATTCATATTGCTAGGAGACAGTGGCTCTGAGCATCTATCTTCTAAAATCCTAAAGATTTTTCACATATAACCAGATGTGAATGAATGTGCCATCTTTCGGTGTACAAAGTTTAACAAAGAAAGCTTTCAGCCTGAATACAACAGTTTTCTTCACGTTCTCCAGAAGAACAAACAAGCTAGTAAAGTATGTGTGTCAGCAAAGACTTAAAGAGAAGGGCAGACACATTGGAAGCCTCTTTGTAAAAGCAGAGTGTGCCTGGTCTGAAGTGAGATGAAAGAAGAGTTGAAGCAAAAGCATCAAGAGGTAGGACTTGAAGGAAAGAAAAACAATATAATGATGACAGAAGTTCTATATGAGTTTTATATACAAATTTATAATTTTCCCCAAATAAAAATTTTTCAAAAAGAGAAGGACCATTGCTAGTTGGGACCATGGACAATCCAAGCAAAAGAGAAGGTGGGAAGAAGAGTTGTCCACAGTGGTCCATGGACCTCATTAGTGCTCACAGTCCAGTCTGTAGAGGTACGTGGTTCTGGCTTCATTGTTGCATTTTGCGGTGTACTAGATTATTCACATGAAGATATGAAGGAACAAAATGTTTTTCTTTAATGGCTGATACAAAGCAGGGTTGACAACAAAGAAACTTCAAAGAAGGACAACAGTTTTATAAGATTTTGGGAGATTGAGCCACTCTGAAGACTAGAGGCAGAAATTTCTAAGAATTAAACCAGAGTCTAGTTTTCACCATCCTGGTAAGCACAATTTCTCTATTGGCATTAGTTAGAACAAAAAGTTTTTTTGCAGTTTCCCTTGAGAAAGCTCAGAGTGGTTATTTAAGTTAGCTGTAACTGAGGCCAAGCACAAGTTTATAGCTGGAGTGGGTGAGGCCTGGGAAAAGCAGTGGGATTCAAGATACTTCTGGAAAATGCAATCTGTCAGTTTGTTTATAATTTAGAAAGTTTCATAGAAGAAATATTAAATTTTGGCTTTTCTTAAACAAAAATCAGATTACTGAGCACTAGTCACAGCAAATTTCGTGACTTTATATGCTAAGTTTATATTTTGGGTTCAGTCTTCTCTCCTAATTTCCAGACTCATAAATTTAGCTGCTTGCTTCACAGCTCCACTTAGGTGTCTAACAGATATTTCAAAACTTGGATTTTCAAACCTGAATTTCTGACCTCCTACCTTTTCTACCCATATCCTTCAGTATCAGATGATAGCAATATCATACTTAACACTGTCTAGATTCTAAAACTTAAAGATCCTTTCCTTCCCTCACAGCCTGAACCTGCTCAGGAGCATATTCCCCTGGCTCTGCCTTCAGAATCTCTCCTGCACCTGATCACTTCTCATCACCTCTGCTACTACCACTCTAATCTGGGCCACCAGCATCTTCTGCCTGAACAACAATAATTATGAGCTAACTTGTCTTCCAGCTTTCACCCTTGATCTCTTCAATCAATTCCAAGTGCAAGAGTAAGACAGATTCTTTTAACACTCAAGGCAGGTCACATTGAAATCCTCCAATGGCTTCCTGCTTAATTCCAGGTAAAAGTAACATCTTTAAAATGATCTACCAGTTCCTGTTGATCAGTAACCCACGTCAAATCTCTAAACTCACCCTACTCTTCTTACTTTTCTTCATCTGCTCTAGCTACATTGACATCCTCAATGTCTCTAATGACTACTAGGCATGCTCCTTTGTCAGGGTCTTTGTGCTGAAATGCCCTCTGCCCAGAATGCCTTTTTCCAGATGTCCACATGACCCATTCCTCACCTTCTCCTTGTCTCTGCTCAGATGGCACCTTCTCAAGGAGGCCTGCTACCAACATGCTATTTAAAATAGAAACCTCCTCATTCTGTACCTTTAGTCCTCTTTCCAAACTCCTTCTTTTTGTCCTAGAACTTACTATCTTCTAACATGTATACTCTGCTTATATATTAAGTTGATTTGTTACTCGTCTCCCCACAAAATAATGTAAGTTCCATAAAGGCATTGGTTGTTGTCTCTTTTATTCATGGAATACCAAAGTACTAAACAGAGACACTCAGTAAATGGTAGTTGAGCAAATGAATGAATGAATGGATGAATGAATGAATGAATGAATGAATATTTCTGGGGTGCAACTGCCAGCTGAAACTGCCCTTTTCCAGCTAAGCCTCTTCAGTTAACCACAATCTATCTGGCCTTCACTTGTTTACTGCTGCCGCCGAGCAACATCATAAAGAGCTGAGCAGGGAAGAGGGGTAGACCAAAGAGCCTCATCTGTTTTTTAATTGTTGAAGAAAGAGTGAGACAAGTAAAAAAAGCCTCTGTGCAGCCATAAGCTAGAAGCATTTTAGAGAGGTGAGAAAACCCAAGTGAGGAGGTGAATAGGATTCTCTTTAGCACTTTTAGGGATGCAAGGAAATGGTGAAATTCCTTTTGAGATTACTTGTGACTATCAGGGCTGTATTGCTGGCCACTAACAGTTTTATCTCCTAAGTCCTTGAGAGATTATTGTCTACAAATTGGTCAGAAGCAGAGTGCTTTTGAATGATGCAATTTAGAGCTCCTTTGAGGAAATTTCTAACATTCCAGATAAGCCTGTGTACAATATTTGATAGACTTTAGTGTGATAAAAATACTGTTTAGGAAATTCAAATTACACATCTAGGTCACATTGATTCTTGTTATCTTTAACAGATATTCA
>NW_011888868.1:3274326-3274874 GCF_000151845.1 Pteropus vampyrus
TACATGTATCTTTATCACTTAGCACAGTGAGTGTCATCTTTAGGCATAATATTTTGAATCCCAGAATTCTCTGAATTCAGTATCAAATGTTTAAGATAACCAAAATCTTAGTATTAATATTTTTGAGTGAAGAAAAAAATATGGAAATAAAAGAGAAAAATGATCCTAAATCTCATCTCAAAAAGAAACATCTTTATGGTGTAATTTGTACCTTTCTGGGAAGAAATTAGCATTCTTGACTGAAATAACACTTAAGGATATTAATAGAATTAAAACAATGACAGTTTATTGTCAACCTTGAGAGGAAACTTACTTAGGAAATTAAACAGTCTTGCATCAGGTCAAGAAGTTTAATAATAGTAATTGCTTTTTTTATCTATTCAGTCTAACAAGGAATCTCAATTTCATCTTCTTAAAAAATGGCATATTACTCAGCAATTAAAAAAAAAAATCTTGCCATTTGCAATGACATGGATAGACCTAGAGGGTATTATGCTAAGTGAAAGAAGTCAGACAGAGAAAGACAAATACCACATAATTTTAAGACA
>NW_011888868.1:3276788-3296320 GCF_000151845.1 Pteropus vampyrus
ATTAACAATTTTAAAAAATTAAAACATTGTCCATCATTTGGGAAAGGTTAATAAATTATGGTACATTCATAACATTGAATGTTATGAGGCAATTAAAATAAATACGAACTTCAATATGTAAGGAGATTGGAAAGCTCTCCATGTATAACATACTATTGAGACCAAAAGCACATTGCGGAATAACGTGTAATTTCTGTTGCTATTGTTGTTGTTGTTACACAGAGAGAATAAGGTCTAAAAAAAAATAGACTAAACTGGTAATCTGTTAATAGTGGTTAACTGTGAGAATAAAAGTACCATCTCACTCTGTATATTTCTGTCTTGGTCTTGGTTTTACCAAGAAACTGGAAAGAAATTGTGCATGAGCTTATATTCATACTTATATTCATATTTCATTTTGCAATTAAACAACAACAAAGAAAAACAGTCTACTTAGGAAATGGTCTTTAAGCAGAGACAGTCATGCCATCCCAAGATACATTCTCAGCCTCAGGGATGAGACGAGCTGTATAAGAGAAGTGGTCCAGAAGAATGGGTCTTGTTTTATGTATAAAGCTACTGAGACTTAGTTAGTTCCCAGGTCACCAGCAGAGTAGGTCTAACTGACCACCTCCTACATACCTCATTAAACTCTGGAAATAAAATTCAATATATGGCACCTCTGCTCCTTTGGAACGAAGCCCATCTGGAAATACAATCCTAATAATTACCACTCATTATGGCCTTCTATCGATCCATGAAAATTTGAAGTCACTTGTAAGAATTAAAAGAAAATGTCTTTTGTCTAAGATAAAAGCACAGAGGTTAACTGTGCGTGTCTGAGTGTTTTTCTATTGCAGTTATTTAGACGTATGCACTATTTAGACACATGTACATACCTCCAAAAAATTCCCACCTGAATCCAGCTAGAGGAAGTCATCTGTTAAAAGTTAAATCAGTCTCATAAAATAAAATACTCAATGTATTTTATAAACAACTATAGAAGTTTTTTTTCTCACTATTAAATTTCTGTCTTCTCCATTTTCCATAACAGATTGAAATAAATAAGCCATCTATTGATAAGCCTTTGAAATTCCCAAGTGTTCAGATAAACGGTTATCTATAAATGAGTCTGAATGTATTTATGCTCCAAATTTCAATTATACTTTCCCTTTAAAAGTTACTTTTTTTTCTAAGACTCTTTATCCTTTCTTTATACAGTTGAAAGTCAGTTTCAATTCCTATATGCATTTCTTGGAGACAAAGAACAAAACATTTTAACAATCCCCAAAATGCAAGCTGACTAATGTAAGCCTTTTAATGAAGCTCATACATTAAAAATCAGCTAGGTTGTGTTCCTTTGTCTGTTTACTATAATTAGCAGCCAACTGCATTGATCTTGTTTTGGTCAGATATCTTTTCTGAAAGCTTTGGAACCTATTTCTGTGCCTCTCCATTCTAACAATTACCATAATCCCATTTTACCCCCACAGTTAGATTTTCATTATAATTGAAATTTGTTGTAATTACAGCAGATGCTAACACTAAGGAATTAAGTGAATAAAAAGAAAAGTGTTAGAAGTCAGTTTCTAAATTTTCCAGGGTCTAGTTCACAGCAGGGAGTCAATTGTCAATTGTTGCTGAAAAAATCCCCAGATGATAGACAAAGTAATGATGGTCAGGTAAGTTTGCAGTGCACAACAGTGATCCCAGTAGAAACTGCTGGAGTTCAAGACAGAGCTGGCACCCACAGTGTACGCTTCTTCCTGCCTTAGCTTTGGTGGCCAATGAACAGGACAGTGGAAAAGTGCTCTCTCCGCAGTTCTACAAATCTAAAGATTATGATCGGGAGATGCTCAGAGCTCAGCTTTGTTTATTCTAATATTGTTAATATGAGAAGCAACTTGAGTTCATGAATCTAATAGCAAGTCATTACTACCTGATTACTTATAAAACAATAATACATATAGCCTTTTTCCAAATAATAAAGTAATAGTTTAAAAAAAATTATAAGGATAGAGAACTCTCTATCATTTTAACTAAATAAGATAGAATCAAATTTCTCTAACCAAGCCATTTGTTTCAGTGGCCTAGAAGTGCTTCATCAGAGTAGAAACAGGAACACTATGTACTTGAAAGGCTCTGGATTTTGTAAGAAGGAAATCTGGTCTGGTTTTTCTACTTTGCAACAGTTAGGTAAAAGATTTTATGTGCCTTGCAGTGGAATGGTTTTGTTTAGCACTATATAGATGGTAAATTAATTGTTATGTTGAGACTAATTAGCAAATACAGAAAGTAGAGCACTCCAGATTATCTAAATGGTCTTACTCTGAAATTTTAGGATACCATTCAGATCTCACTATAAAAGAGAACAATTCTATTGTCTGGTTCAGTGCTTCTCAAATTTTGGTTAAAAAGTAGACTCCCATACAGTAGGTGTGGGGTGGAGCCTGAGGTTCTGGATATATAAGCTCCCAGGGATGCCAGTGCTGCAGGTGATCATACAACAGTAAAGAGTACACTGTAGTGAACACTCTGCCTAGATCGTTTAGGGAGGTTGCAAATTGCGGGCCTTTTTTTTTTTTTAATTTTATTTTTCTTTCTGCAAATATTTCTAATTGTTTTTTTTATATTTTAAATTAAAACATTATGGTGTTCCAGTGTGTTATGTATCCTATTTTAATGGGGTGCACTTGCAATACGCAAGATTTGTGCTTCAGGTTAACCCTGGAGATGGTAATGTAAGTTGTCTTCTGCCTTCCCTGTGTATGCATAGGAATAAGAAAACACTAGTATGATTGATGAGGAAGGGTGTCACACGGCATCAGCCAGGTGTCATCGGGTCTGCTCAGGCCCCTGAAGGCAGAGCAGCTAAGAGGAGGGCTCTGGTATACTTAAACTCACTTAAATCTACTTAAACCCAGGCAAGCTCAGGAACATCTGCTTGCCATATGCTTTCCCTCTGCGTGATAATGAAGCAAGAACAGGTGAATGTGTGAACATGACATCAAAATAATACTGTATTATAGAAAGCAATAGACTGACTATGCATTTATCCAGCTTTCTTATTTATAAGGAGTGCTCACAGTTCTCAAATTTGCAATTTAAAAAGTACACCTACGTTTAATGCTTCTGGATAAATCTTATTAAAAATACTTGCTATTACAAGACAAAATATTCAAAACTTTTACCAGTCAGCAGCTACTTATCTGTGTGAATCAGGATTTTTTAAATATTTAACAACCAAAACAAATAGCTACATAAAACTGATGCTGTGGCTGTGGTATGTCTGCAATCTGTGACCTCTGGGTCAATGTACTTCATTGTTTTCATAGACCAAGTTTAGAAATATTTAATTCGATCTTCAAATATTGCTTGTTTCTGTTAATGATAGTCCTACAATTTTATTTGGCAGGAAAAAAATATTTCATTGCAAAAAACAAACAAACAAACAAACAAAAACCTACTCATATAATACAAACCAAGAAGGACACAGGTTGTATAAGTTGTGATTGAGTTCATCAATCTCCTTCCAGGTTTTATTATCCAGATTCCTCCAAGGTTTTATTTTCCAGTGTATTCTAGTACTATCCAGTCTGTCCCTGGCTGATGTAGTCACTGCATGGCCTCTAGAACCCACGAATAGTGTGAACAGACATGACACCAGCAGGGTCTGAATTACCCAGGATGCCAATCAATTTGGGCCTGTTTGTAAGGTTCTTTTATTTTCACTTTAAAGGTCATGCCATAAAATTAACTTGAGGATCAGAGAATTAGGGATCACACCTGAGGCTCTCATTTCTAAGCATAGAGACGCGATTATGATGGAGTGAGGGTTGGTTTGGTACTGTCTCATTAAGTCCCAGTCGAGGTATAGGGTGGGCTCCTTCACAGAGTGATCGGGTGTATTTAAAGAACCTAGACTTCAGATTAGAACGATCCAACATCAAATCCCATTTTTGTCACTTTCTAGCTTTTATCACATTTGAAATTAATTATGCCTTTCCAAGTTTTAATTTTCCCTTTAGTAAAATCAAGACAATTCCCAAATTATTTTGAGAATTAAATAAGGTCTTGTAGAACGTGAATGAGTGCAAACTTTTATTACTATTTTCATCTATACTTGAGGTGGTTCGTGACAGACAAAGACTGTGTTTTTCTTTAATCTCTTTTTTGTAATAGATGTTTTTCCCCGTTCATGGAGAAAGAGAGATTTGGTCTGCAGTTAATAAGCTCAGTTTGCTATTCAGCCCATGTATGCAGATCTGGCATCTCCATTCTCTGTTACTAACCTCAGGAGCTTATAAGAAAGGTCACGCTTAAATTTTTTTTTTTTTTAACCTATTTAAATTCCATCAGTGTCTTGTCTACTTGAGCAGCACATCTGACTTCCTGGAGGGAACTGTGCAGCTATGGCAGAAGAGACCTGAACCAAACTCAGTGGCCCTAACTCAGTGGTCCTGCACTGACTCGTGACATAATCGCAAATGGCCAAGCCTATTGCTAGGGATTCTAACCTCAGCCAGTCAATAGCTTTATTGGCCCTGATGAATTTGCATCTGTTCTAGGAATAGGCTCTGAATCCTATTTGAGCAAAAATGCTATGACCTTTGCACATAGATTTTATGGAGAACCCAAACAAGAAAGAAAATACTAAATTCTTTCTTATATAACTATATATATATTTTTGACTTGTTTAGATTTTATTATTAAGCTTTAAAGTATGAAAAATGTGGTCTAAAAAGTTGTATATTAATGAGAACCTTAGTTGACAATGTTCACAATTTAAGCCATCTTAGATCCATCAAGGGGGAGATATGGACTCACAGAATGCAAGTAAGAGCTCACAACTGTAAACAGCAGAGGGAACAGGGATGCATCTGGGCCTTAGACAAAGCTGAGCCTGGGCACTTGTTCCTCCTTGGCTTTTGCTTTCTCTGTGGGTTGATTTCACTCATTCTGCCTGTGTCTCATCTCCTTCCCTCTCGCAAGGAATATAGCTGCCATTTGCTAAGTTCTGCAACCTAAGGCTTCCTCTGCTAGAAAAGAAGCTTCTTCTCTAATCTCCAGTTTGGGACCACCTGGAAGGGACCAATTTGGTCTCCGCTTAATGGATCAGTCCACCGTGGCCACAGGCTAGAAGTCACATGAGAATGCAAAAGACCCACAGAAACATAAAGTAGGAAAGGGAGGAGGAAGAGTAATCCCAGATAATGACAAGACGAGAGGTCCTAGACAAGCAAAGTTATAGATGGCTTGTAAAGGACTTCTTATGGTTCCCATTCTATCCCCCTAATCTGCATACTCCCTGCATTCATTGTATTTAACCTTTGTATAAAAACGTTCCCTGTCATTTTAGGATCAGCTTAAGTTGGATCCCAAAAATGAACACTTGGGCCAAGCCTAAAGTAATCTGTCTTCTCTCAATATTAATATTCTACACCATAAAGTTCAATCCTTAACTGTTCATCAGTAACATTTATTCAGTTGAAGTTGAATGACATCGATTGACAATCAGTTCTTAGAGGACTGAGAGCACCTCTCATTTTTAATTTTTTTTTCTGTGTGGCTAAGAAAAAAGTTACCACTTACCCTGCTTTGACCCCCTCCTACTTCTGTGGCAGATAACAGTAGTCATTCACCGCAGGTACCAGTAGTTATTCATTGTAGGCTTTCTCCTTTAAGCCTAAACTACAATGGAATCCCTCAGGATATTGTCTAAAGCCAGCATCACTACCATCACGGTGGGTAGAGAAACTGCAGCCACTGCCATCACTAGGGATTTAGAAAATAAATCACATTGTGTTTCTTCCTTTCCCTTCTTGAATTTCCCCAAAATATTTATATATGTGAAATAATGTTAACCTCTCTAAACATTTATTAAATGCTACACTTAATGTGCTAGACTTAGGGCTAGGCCATCCTAATAATTATTTCGATCAATTAATAAAACGACTCTGTAAGACAGCTATCACTATCTCTAGGAAAGTAAGAACCACAAATTAAGCTGCTTATTTAAGATCACAGAAGTTTAAAAGACAGCTAGAAATACAGGTATGTACATAGCAAAAGCATGAATCCTGGGCATTAGAATTATAAAGAAAAAAAAAGAGATACAAGAATTGCCTTAATGGGACATGTTTGTTTTTTTGAGAAAAGGGGAAAGGGAAGGCTAATGACCCTCTAGTTCTCTTTCATGCCAGCTTCCAAAGCTACTTCCTCTACACCACTGAGCACCTCCTGATGTTTGCTCTGATTCCTTATACTCTAGGACAGCATTTCTAAAACTGTGTTATGTGGATGAGTAAGTAATCTGTGGCAAGACAATTTCATAATCAAATATATATGTGAAATTGTTAATTCTAATTAAGTCCCCTCTTGCACAGATTATAAGGACATAGATGTGTGTGCTTGTGTTCACACACACGCACATTGAGGAATCTTGCAATAAAGAAACTCATTTAATGTTGCTTTCTCCAGTATTTCTCAAACTTATCTGAACAAAGAAGCCACTTTTCACAGAATACCATCACTTTAGGCAGAATTAGTCGTGTAGTCTCCCACTGTGTGGAGAAAATTTGTATGAGTCTATATTACAATGAGCTCAATAAGAAAATTTATTTGTTTAATCTGCTGAAGTATTTCTGAAAGACGGATCAACAAACATCCTGGATGTTTGATAAAATGAAGATTCCGAGTCTCCATCTCAAATGGACTTACTCAGAATCTCTAGTATTATAGGGTCCAAAAAATCTGCATTTTAAAAAAGGAGTTTTCCAAGTGAGTTTATGCATTCTAAAATTGGAAAATACTATCCGATAGAGTTGGGGTTAAGTCTTAAGATTACTTTTAACCCATCAATAGCGTTAAAAATTGTGAAATGTTAACATCTGCGGTCCGTGTGCCTGTACAGACTCGGGTAAAGTCAACCAGCTACAACAAAGATCCCTTAGCAGGCCTTTATCTTGGGAAGCATTTGATCCAAGGATTGGGCTCTCAACCTAAGAAGCCCTAAAATCCAATTTTGACAGCTTTTCAGGACTATTAGTTACCAAGATTGTGACTCATGAAGGCAAACCTCACAAGAGACTGGTGTGTACTAAAATTCCATTTATGAATTTATATTGAAAGCTATGATTTATAAAGGGCCTGAAATTTCTACCAAATTGACAAACATGTCTTCTTCCTTTAGATAAGCTTTATGGGGTTGCAAAATACGAGAAGTTTTTCAGTAAAACTTGAAAGCAGAACAGGGTAGTGACAGAATTTCTAGATGTAATACCACAACTCCTCGACAGGCTGATCCAAACCCACACTAGTAAGTGAACTCACACAGGTTTTGTTGGCACATCAGGGTACCTTCTTACTCAAGTTCCTTGTATTCGGACAGGTAGTTTTTGGAGATCTATCAATAACTCTAGCATGTATTAGGACATTTGAGATATAAAAACGAAGATTATCTTATTTTAAAAAATAAAAACCAAAACCTTATGGATGGTCTATAATTAGATTAGAAGTACATATTTGCTCAATATATGTCCTCATTTGGAAGATAATTTTGAACCGGCCCACAAATACAGCAGAATACTTGGATGTAATGAAGTCATCTTCTTAAACAATATAACTTTTCTGACATTTTGAACTACAACAGTTAACCAACACACTTGTGCATCAGGATCTTAGGAGAAATTAAGGCAAATGTTGATAAGCTTTTCTTTACTGATGAGAATGTCTTTGGGGAAGGAAACTGTGAAATATAGCAACCACATCTCTCCACAACCTAGGCTACCAGAGGCGGCGTTGTATCCATTCACAATGTCTAAAATTCTGAGGCCCAAATCTGATCTTCAAAATTACCCCTGGTGTAAAAATTACCCCAAGTTGCTGAACTAGGAGAAAAAGATCAGCTTTATGAGGACTGGCTTGTACAGTGTCTAGTCCTGCATTATCTAATATGGTAGATACTAGCCACATGTACCTACCTAAATCTAAATTGTTAACAACTAAATGCAATTAAATTAAAACTTTACTTTCTCATTCATAATATTCACATTTCAAGTTCTCAATAGGCATTAGTGACTAGGTATTAGACAGCATGAAAGAGATCATTTCCATCATTGTACAATGTTCTATTAGACAGTGTGGCTCTAATCCAATTCGTATTTGAATCACTGAAGCAAACATGTCTATTACAACCTCATAGCCTTCGTCTATTCCTAGAGAGAAATATTCAGATTCACAGTGGTCCTAAGCTCTGACCTCAGGAGAACAGGAATGCAAGGTGTGCTTTTAATGTTATTTTTTATCTCTTCCCATTTGGTGTTGTACTGGAGAAATAAGTTTCTTCTTTTTTAAATGTTATTATTAGTTTCAGGTATACAGTACATTGGTTAGACATTTATATAGTTTATAAAACAATACTCCTGATTGCTTTTTCTCTCCTCTGGCTCTCCATTAATGCTAACTGCATTCCCTATGCCGTGCTCCCCATCCCCATGACCATGTATCAACTACTAACTTGTACTTCTTTAACCCTTCACCCCTTTCTCCAAGCCTCCAACCCCCTTCCCTTCTGGCTGTCACCAGTTTGTCCTCTGAGTCTGTTTTTGATTAGTTTCTTCTTTTCATTCCTTAGATTCCACATATAAGTGAAATCATATGGTATTTATCTTTCTCTGTCTGACTCAGTTCGCTCAGCATGATAACCTCTAGGTCCATCCATGTTGTTGTGAATAGTAAGATTTCATTTTTTTTTTTAATGGCTGAGTAATATTCCATTGTATCTAAGTACCATAACTTCTTTATCCAATAATCTGTTAATGGGCATTTAGGTTGCTTCCATATCTTGGCTATTATAAGTTGTGCTACCATGAACATAGGGGTACATAGATCTTTATGAATTATTGTTTTGTTTTTCTTTGGATAAATACCTAGAAGTATAATTGCTGGGTCAGAAGGTATACTGATTTTTAATTTTTTGAGAAACCTCCATACTGTTTCCCATAGTGGCTGTACTGATTTGTAATACCATCATAAACAGGTCTCAATTTAGTTCTTCAGCTAAAATTAGCTTTAGTTATTTGATTTTCATTATTTATGATTTGGTCTCTTACCAATCTACTTTATTTGACACATTCTTTCTTTAGAAATGTCAGCATTATTCCAAGCATAGTCCAGCCTGGCATAGATGTTATGTGTATCTTCAAGATAATCCATTAAGACCTGTTAGATATTGAGCTTAACTTTCAAAAAACAACATTATTTCTTTTATTTTCGAATTGTTCAGGGGCCCATTAACTTCTCGTGAAAAGACTTACTAGCTATATAATCTTGGAAAACTTATTTAACACCCACAAATCTCAGTCCCCTTATTTGTAAAATGGAAATAGTTTATTTTAAACATTTTATTATAGCTCTCCAGAGATTTGAATTTGTAGAGAAAAACCCCAGCATGACCCTTGGCCCATTGATGAGTTCTACCTAATGTAGGTGACTCTGGTTAAAGTGTAGTGTAGAAACAATCAGGGAAAACCTCTTGGAAAAAATTTTAAAAAATACATCCTCTGTATATGATTTTTTTTTTTTTTTAACAAAGAGGTTTTAGATGGTATTTGGGAAAAGTTGCAGATAGCTCTTTAGGTTAGAAGACACTAGAGAATGTGACCTAGCCAAATGAATAAAATCAATGTTGTTTAAGTCTCTGCCAGGCACTTTTGAAAAAGAAAGGAAATATAAAGACTGTGACAGAGAGTGGATCATATATAATCCTAATGTCGCTCTCTGGGCTCATGGGAAACTTTTATTCTCTTCAATAATTTCACTTTCAGATACACATCTGACACGGTTACAGACACATTGGCACCTTTTAGCAGCATTGTTTTTGTTCTATTCCTAGTGGGTAAACAATGACAATTTCACGAGTTTTCCCAAATTAATCTTCAGGACGTGTTTAGAGCTCACTGAATCCAGAGGGTGCACACCCCAGATCCTATTAGTAGGAGACTGGTGACATCTTTTGACAATCACTAAAGATATTCTGTATGCTTCTCCAGAGTTTTCTTTTACTCAGACTTCCCTTCTCTTGCAGAGCTACCCCATTTTTTTCTTAAAGCACAAGATTATAATAAGAATAATGTGTTTGTATGCTTCCTTCTACTGCAATATTTATAGACTACATTGCTCAAATACATTGCTATGGTTTGCTTGTCTAATTTTATGATGGCATTGCTAAATAAAAATACTCTTGCTCGCTAGTGCTTACAGAAAGAGCACTTAACACCATGTGAACGATGACAGCTGGCACCAGCTGCTTTTATTAGGCGCTCTTGCTATTCAAACAGAGAGTTACTTGTTGTGAACCACATTTGGAAATTTTCAAGATGAGAAAGAGGTGAAGGGCTTTAATTCCCAAATCTTGGACAGCAGTCAACCAAGTTTGAAATGTGTAAAAATATTACATATTATCAAATTCTTTATCTTGTGGCAATTCTTTATCTCATTCCAGAAAATGTGTTGAGTTTTATAAGCTTTACATGCAGTTCACCCCTAGCTACTAATAGAACATGCTATTAAGATTCAAATTATTCAACAAATAATTGCAAAGCATGTGCTCTCAAATAAATGCATCTATAGGCATCGATAACTTTCTCTGGGACGGCAAAATACAGATATAAAGTAGATAACAGTCATGAGAGCAAAATAAAATAGAGAAGGAATTTGCCAGAGACATTGAAATAAGGAAAGATAATTGTGAACATCAGAAATAGTCAAGAGAGTTCAAAAAGTAGCTAGGACATAAACCAAACTTTGAAAGATGGGTAGAATTGGGGTAAAGAAAAAATGGGAAGAGAACTACAAACAGTGAAATAGTAGCAAGTGCTGAAGGCTGAGATGAGACTTGTCACTCTGGGGCAGGCTGTGGTCTGCTTGCGGAATAACTTTCCCACTCCTACTCTCATGTCTGCCTGTCTGTCAAATGTAGCTCAGATGTAGCTTCATGCCTCTCAGTGACTTAAGCTCCTCTGTGTACGGTGTCTGGTCTCTTGTCTGTCTCACCTGCTCTAGAGCATCTTAAACACAGAGAATATATATATTCTGAAACATAGCAGATGCTCAGTAAATGCATATAGACAGAATGATAAATTAATATAGTAGGAGATAAAGATGAATAATAAAGGTGAATAGGACAGAAGAGACAAGGTCATGAGAGACTTCTAAAGGCAAACTGGAGGATTTGGATCCTTGACTTTAATGCCTCAGGCTCCATTATGCACTGGAGGGCATGTTAAATGCATGTGCAGAAACTGAAATTTCACCATAGCTAGAATTGTAATAAAATATATATTTTGGGAAGTGGAAAAGATGTATGAGGCAAATTGTCACTAAGAGAATAGTTCTCAGCTATTTTATTTCCCAATCTAAAAAGTGATTTTACATTTAGTATAATTCTATCAAGAAAAGTTGTGTTATAAATTCACAATGATGTGGAGAATAAAGTGGTTACAAATGAAAATTTTAATACAGTCAGGAGCTCATCCTTGGAGCCTATACTTCTGTCTCCCTGTAGGATTGTGCAAAATGTGGATTCAAAGAAATTCTATCATGGAATCCTAGGCTTTCAAAGCTGTGAGGAGGTGCCCTGCTCTGTACCAAGGCTTGGTTTTCTTGTACTTCTCAAATATCTCAAATGTTGAAGAATTATTTCATATCACTGGAAACAACAGTAATTTGTATTACTCTCATTACTATTTGCTCAAGTCCCTGCCAACCACATTTTCTCATTCTCCTTGCAGCGTGTGTGTCTTCTCACTTAAACTCCAAGGTTGCAGCTGCTTAACATAAGTAAGTGTAATAATTGGAATGACCTTTATAATGTATATTCCTACTGTCACTTTCAGAAACTCAGGATTTACCAAAGTGCCAACTGAAATATCATTCTCACCTTTACACTGGTGTTGATTTGGGGTGGGCAGACATAAGAAATGAACATTTGTCCTCTCTATTTTGCTAAGTGTAGTTGTAGGCTATATAATATTAGGAATGTATTATTATAAGTAAACTCTTTGCCCGTGAAACTAGGGTAATGGGGCAGGGGAAATTTAAAAAGGGAATGTTATTAATGGCAAATACAAAAATTCCCAACACACTCATGTTTTGGGAAAGTGCGGGGAATTTTTTAGCTGAAATCTCAGTGAGAAAGTCTCTTCTCACTAAAGAAAGCAGAATTTTTGCCTTATCCTTTTAGCCCACAGAGCAGACAGTGATGTCAGCAGAGGACACACAGGTAGGAAGTTGAGCTCAGAATCACCAGCCAGAGAATTTGTAGGAAGCATTGGAAAGTGCAATTCCCTGAGAAATTGCCTGACTCAAGATTGGCAGTGACCTCAGAATAGTTACTTTAGCAGAGAATGAGGACACATCTCTTTCTTGGATGCTCTCAATACCTTGCTCTCCTTGTATTGTTTATTTGCTTCATGCCAGTATTTGGGAACTTATGTGTCTATTTCCATCATTATTTGGTCAAAATCTGTGTCTCACCATGGAGCTTTCTGAAGTCAATGATAATGTGCAGTGTTCAGCACTCAACTACATTTTCAGCCCCTACCAGCACCTGGCACAGCAGAGATGTTCCAAATACAAGAGATAGATGAATGAATGGATGAATGAATGAATGAATGACCTGTGATAGAAAAAAACAAAAAACAAACAAACAAAAAAACAGACTCTGGATCCAAGGACATGAGAAAGACCAAAGCAGAGGAAAAACGGCAATTCTGTCTTCTCACTCCTAGGTCCCAGGACAAAGAAATGTTCTGGCACACAGTAGGCACTTAGAAAAAGCTGTTGGGTGAGTTGTTGACTCACAGGAAGATTACCAGAGCACAGGGCTGTCTATCAACAAGAGAAACAGGAACTGCATTAGGACTCACTGGATAGTGTCATATCGTGTGTGCTATGTGTACCTACACACCTATGTGCATACACGTGCTGATGTTGATGCATATAATTTTCATTTCAGAATGTAAGTTTTTGTAATTCTCAGTAAAATAATTTGACCTAATTTACAAAGCTCAAATTGCTTAAGAACTACATCTGAGATTATTTTCATATTTAAAGCAGGGATAGCCCATTACCTAATTATTATAATAAAAACAATGTTTTTTTGGCATGGGAGAAAGCAGGTAGCAAGGTGATAATAACATCGTTCAGAATAGAGTTAGTGGTGTCCTGGATCCACTGGGCATCACACGAGTCTAGAGACTGTGAGTTTGATATGCTAAAGTTGTTTCACGTAGCCATCTGCTCTAGGTTCGTTTGTCTGCCTTTGTCTTTTCAAGGTGTCGAGACATCCACTGCTTAGTCCACAGTATATCCTGGTTTTAGGAGAGAAGGGTCCTGTAGTTGGCCTAGTAAATCATGTTGAAAAGATCTTTTTAAGATAAAGCTAAAGTTGGAGGGAAGATTTCAAATCTGTAACTTGAACCAAGAGAAAACATTAATCACTTGTCTGAAAAATAAAATAGGTTATGTATGTAGGTAAATTATTCAGAAGAGTGTCATCCTTTTGTGCCTGTGTCTAGGTTTTCTAAAGTCTGGGCTGCTGAGATGCATAAAGTTCCATCCATTTTTGTCCCTCTTGCTGTCAACTTTCAGAGCTTTCATCTCCCTGTTTAGTCAATACTTGCCACAAACTCCAAGAGAAGGCAGTGATAACAGCACCTCACTCTTGTTTTACACCTTTAGTGATGAATGTGTGCATCACCCCCTTTGACAACTGAGGGAGCTACGATATGAACAGGTTAAGTGATTAGTTGTGTCCAAAATTGTGCAAAAATGTAAATATCAGGGATTTCACAAACTCAAAATCTTGAGTTTAATTTTGTTTTGAGGGCAATTATTAAACTTACATTACCATCAGTTTCCTCACCTGCTAGTCAGGGAGCCCGGTATTCCCTCTGGATTTTTGAGAGGTGAAGTGAATGGTATGTTATGCTTCTGACCAAACATGTGATACAGGGAGCAGTTGGGTCTAAGTATTCAGAAGTCCAGTCACAGTAAAACCCAGGCAGCCAGATTCCAGTTCTATGAGCTTCCTATGAGATATCTTAATTCAAGGTAAAAATAACATAGAGCTAATTTTTGATTTAGGTTTCACTGCAGAAACAGGTGAGGACATTTTATCAAAGGTCCTACTTTTCCCCAACTCAAAACTAATTAAGCTCTTTTATCTCTTCCAGCTGTGTCTATAAGTGGTGCTTACCAGTGGGCCACCAATGAATTATTTTGGAATAGAAAAAAACAGTGTTAAAAGGCCACGAGTGCTTTGCCTCAGCAGCCCAATCAGTGGACATCAGTGTAGATGACGAGAAACAAAATGTGACATTGATCATGTATAAGGGAAGACTTTTTGGAGAATGTGAAAAATAGATGGAAGTCCTTTTTAGGGTGTGGGGTGAAGGCTAAATTGAGATATAGATTGTGAAAATGTTTTCCACAGAGTTAAATATAAGCACTCTCACAGAAGTGACCTTAGAATCTAAAATACTTTTTTTCATATTTTAATCAAGATCAGAAGTTTTCCTTAGCTTCTATGTTGTCTAAAACAGTGGTCTCCAACCTCTTTGGCACCAGGGACCTATGCTCCTAGAGTAATCTAATAATGCCTGATGATCTAAGGTGGAGCTAAAGTGGTGATGCTAGCTCTGGGAAGTGGGTACAAATACAGATGAAGATTTGCTTGCCTGCCTACCCCTCACCTCCCGTTGTGTGACCCAGTTCCTAACAAGTCATGGGCTAGTAACAGTTCACAACCCTGGGTTGGGGGACCCCTGGTCTGAAATATCCAAATTTCATAGCTAATATTTCTCGGGAAATATGACCTAAGCGATACTGATTTCCTCACTGCTATCTGAACATGCATAGCTCACCTCAACCTTGTAACTATAGCTCCTGAAATGAATCCTTCATCTTCAGAAGTGCTTGTGATAATTCACCCAGCTCATTGTTCTGGCTTTGTTTTCAGCATCAAAATTTCAGATTACAAATTATTGAGGAAGAATCTCACCATCTTCTGACTAGAAAGAAAGAAGTGCCTCCATTGGCTTTGTTGGCGCTCTACATTTTGTATGAATTAAATGTACCTTGATGCTCTTTCTTATGCATAGGTAGAGAACTACCACTTGATAGCAAGTAATGACCCACTTCTCTTGTGAAAACAAGTGATCGGAGAGATGAAATTGGTTACAGAATATAGATGCACCTATCCAAAGTTACTTATTCAGATCAAATCCAGGTTTCAACTTCCACCAAAGTCTCTATTCTGTACTGACGTTTGAAGAGATATGAGGTAGATGGTATGGAGTAGTCCTCATTTAAGACACAGACAGATAATCAGTAATTTTTCCTGGGCAGTTCCAGATGGAGGACCCTTACAAAATCAGCTTAAAATCTACCTCCTCAAGATAATCCTTCCAAGCTCATTCTAAGACTCCTCTATTCCCTAATCAGCCCAAAGAATAGATAAAGGTGATCTCTTGGTGGAGACTTTAGCCTTCTTTTAGTCTCTCTCAGTGGGCTTGTCATAAGATTGTGACAATAGCCACATGGATGATAACCCTCATCTGTGGTGGTCCATAAAATGCAGCCCATATCCCTTCTCGTCCTGTATTAATACAAACTGCTTTGTGGTATGAACACAAGATGAAAACCCATCATTTTCCTGTTTCACAATCTTGCTGAACAATGTAGGAAGCTCTCAACTGCAAAGTTAGAGGTATTACATACAGTGCAAAGACAGGTATAATCTCTCTTCAACCAGGCTCCATGGTTTGTAGCCAGGCTAGGCTGCATACTCTCTGTGTGACCTTGGATAAGTTACTTAGTGCTACTGTGCCCTAATCATCTCATTCTATAAAATGAAGTTAATAATATGACCTACTTCACAAGGTTGTTATATGCTACCAAGTTCCTTATGGCATTGTCTCTAAGTTCTCTTTTACCTGCTGTTATCAATGGAGCCTTTCCCATTCATGCACGCAGATGTTCAGCACCCCACCCCTTCTCAGTCCCAGCCTGACGCTCTCCACTTCACCTGGAATACCCCATCTTGACTTCCCTAAACCCAGCCTAGTCTTCCAGTTCTTGAAATCTCTTTCTCAGTGATACTCCCTTGACCTTTCCTGGCTACTCAAGTGATTTCAAGCAATAAGCCACCCATATTTATATGAATAGATGAATCAGCAACTTCTGGATTTGAATTCTAACCCCATCGAACACTAACCATGTAACCTGAGGTATTTACTGAACTTCCATGAGCATCCCTGACCTTATCTGTGATATCAAAATAATGGAGCGAACTGATGGCTCTCCAATCTGAGTGTGCATCAGAATCACCTGGAGACTTGTTAAAACTCATAAGGCTCCTCTTTCCCAATGTTCTGATTCCATAGGTATGGATTGGGGTCTGAGAATATGCATTTCTAAGAAGTTGCCAGGTGATGCTAATACTACTGGTCTGAGAGTCAGGCTTTGAGAACAATTTTGAGGATCTTGCAGGACTGTGGAAAGAATTAAGTGAATTAACATTTGTAAAATGTTTATTCAGTAACCATTATATAAAATATAACCTTTCCTTTTCCTCCATAAAATAGACTAAAAATAATAAATAAAAACAGCAGAAGTGCTCTTGTTTTTGATTTTGGCCCCATTCCACAACTTAAGAGAGAACACCATATTGTTGCATTTCTCACTTTAGAGTTAGAAGCTTAGATTGTGTGGGCATTGTCCTTACAATAACTTTTCTGGCACCCAATGTAAAGGTTTTCAATTTTAGAGAAGAACTAAAACATATGCATTATACCGCATTGTAATCTTTTTATATAACATACTGTTTTTAACAAGTTCCCACACACAGAGTGAGTTTTCAGCATGAATCTGTTTATGGGAGGTCATCCAACATAATGCTTCCCCATTCTCAGTATTTACAATGCTCTAAAATCTGAACCAAGAAGGTAAAATCTTGACCAAAGAATTTAGCAGATGTTTCCCTTAAAAGAATGAGTGTTGAGAGAAAGAGAAGTGGTTATGGAGTGAAAAGCTACATTTTATAACATAGTTGGCTACAAGAAATTTAAAGCAGTGTTTTACATGTGATTCACTCATTGGGACAAACAAACTGTTTAGTTTTAGAGAGGATTAGAGCAAAAAGTTCTCCATAGGATGCACTAGCAAAGCCTGCAGAAACAAAGTCCCTGCTTCTATACTTGGCTTTGCCATACTGCATGACTTCCATTTTCTTCTATGCAAACCAGAGCTGAATAATCTCTAAGGACCTTCCCCAATGTCATCATTCTATGAGAAAGAGATCCAGGCAATTAGACAGGGGACAACAGAAACTTTTTGCTGCTACCAATAAAAACTCAGATGAAATCTGTTTCTATCCATCTTTATGAAGGTGTGTATCAATATTTTTGGTGGGCACAGTCACTTACATTATAATGGTACCCCACCACACACAGGGTGTGAGGCTTGTCTGGAAAAAAAAAAAAAAGGTTAAGCTGTGCCTTTCAGTGATGCCAGCAAGTCAACTGTCTTCAAAAATAATATAAAGACAAATCATATTTATTGGCAGCTGCAGCTTTTCTAAGACCATATTCCCTTCCATCCAGAATATACCTTCACTCAAGTACATCTGAGGATCTTTATTTATATTCACAAAGGTTTTATTTGTAATGAGAAGCAGGGGAGATGCTGAATGACAAAGACCAGGGGTGTCTGGAGGGAGATGGAATTCAGTTGACTCCGCAGTGTCCCTTGGACTGAATTTAACACTCCTTTGGAGCGGGGCATTGAGACAGAGCTGCTGGGACTTCTCAGGGACGTGTAAGACCCTGATCAAGATGACAGCTGCTTGGGGGCCCATCCAGAGAAGAAGTCATCTCTCTTCTCCACATCGGCACCCCTTTTGTACAGAATCCATGCAATCCCATAGACTCCAGGATTAGAATCTTTAGGGCAGTTGTTCTCAAAGAATCTGGTAATAATGAAAATTTTATGGCTTACCACAGTTATATCAGAAACTCTAGGCTGGTGTCCAGCAATATGGGTTTTAACAAGCCCCTCTGATGATTCTGATACAGACATGCTGGAACTGACCTGCACAATTAAGGAGGCATTTATTCCCAAGTTCATGTACATGAATAAATTTGAAAATAAGGACTACCATAAATGCTATGCCCTAAGTACATCACATGCTTTCTCACCCTATCCAGGCCCTGAGAATAATGCTTTAGGAGAATCCAATGACCCCAACATTGGTGCCAAATTTATAGACATTATCCTAATTGGTGACTGGCTGCCCAGAGGGGCAGCTCCTCTGAACAAGTGGGGATCAAAGCCCAAGGGAGTCATGGAGAAGACTGATGTGTGGTATATCTATGAGGATCCATCCCAGAAACTACTGGAGATCACTTGGTTATGGTGGGGGTTGGAGGAGTTTCAGAGGGAGATCTGGGTTTCTCTTCTCCCCATGGAAACTAGAGAGTTCGAGAAATAATTAATTAAACAAAGTCTTTTATCACAGTTTTCCCTTCTATTAGAGACACTGTCTGGTAAATCAAGAAAAAACACACCATTTACCCACAAACTAAGCACAATCCCTTATAATTATATAATTAACCAAAACACAATTGTATGTAATACAATTATACAGAATACAATTACACAAAAGTAATGATGCAGTGTAGATAGCAATGACTTTCATGTAATTGAAAATGAGAGCTTCCTTGATTAGAAATTAAGGTATGGTAGGCCATCCTTATTGATAAATGTTCCCTCTATTGATCCACACTTTGCAAAGGCTGTGCTGCCTGAAAGAGTTAGATACTTACTCCTCATCATTAATAAAGACTATAGAGATGGCAACCACTCCATGTAGCATATTTTATTCTGAGGTCTCTAAACTAGAACATTCTAATGAAGTACATGTTTTATTACCCACATGTTAAGCTTTTCAAATAGAAAAATAGATAAAGTAGAAGAGCCAGAAAGTCTGTGTGATTTGTTGATGATGTAGTGGAATTAACAGAGAAACATGCTCATAAAGTTCCAAATTACATCAGTCATTCCAAGTATTAGAGGAGACAATGATCTGCATAGCTGATTTCTGTGCTGCTCAGTAGAGAAACCCACTATTTCTCATTGTTCTCCTTGACCAGGGCAGTGACCTTCAGCTTTGGGTTGGTTCTCTTTAATCAATCTTTCTTGTATTTTCTGTGTATTTTTTCTACTAGGTGAATCTAACTGCCTTCCTTTCTGATTCTTGCCTAGAGCATGAAGACAAAGTCTGCAGACACACAAAGTTCTTCATGATTAATACTGGTCCACATCTCTAACCATATTCATGTCATGTGCTCTACCACAGTGACCTACTATGACCATTGATCAATATTTTATTAGATCTAATACACTAATCATTATAAGACATACCATTATTTTAAATGCCACTAAGCCAAATAAATGTTGCCAACTAAACTATTACCATCAACTATAAAATA
>NW_011888868.1:3297190-3321599 GCF_000151845.1 Pteropus vampyrus
TGATTTCTCTCTTTTTTGCTTTATTCTTAAGTTCAAAGTAATCAAATGGTGTTTATGCACAAAATTTTAATCCTTTCACAAATTTATAGTTTGATTTAATTTGCATATCCCATTTCCTGCAAGTCAACGTGAAGAGAGACTCAACTAATTTAAACCATTTTTCTCTGGGTCTGAAATCCTTTCAGAAATATTTTCCATTAGACAACTCAATTATGTCTAATGTGGCTAATGTCAGTGGATTTGAATTTTGCTTAAAGAAACTCATATTCAGAACAGTGAGACTGGAAAGGGGGTGGGAGAACAGACGAGAAGAGACAATAATTACCTGTCTTTGATGCTACACAGATCAATGTGTAAATCACTAAAATTCCCCAGGGAACCTTGCTGAACTGAAATGAGGTCCTTGGGCTGGTTATCAATAAAGATGAGCCTCATGCAGCCTTGGAAAGCCTTAATGGGATTTAAGCATTGGGAAGCGGTGAGATTGTCAGGGCACCCTGTGGGATAGAGAAAAAAATGAAGAAGAATTCTGAAATGATCAGTCATTGCTTTGGCAACCTATCAATGGAAGACCTTGAGGTCTAATTACTGCGCTGCTTTTTCATTCAGAGTGGTGCACATATTTTTGTTGTAAATTCTAGCATTTTCAGAGAGTGGACAGAATGGGTACAAAATAGGTGTACTCAATCACTGTATAAGACATAAAACAAAAGTGTTAAAGGGTATGCAAATGCTATTACATGTATCTTGTTCTTACTTCATTTTTCCTCTCAGTAAGCTATGTGCCATTCTTCCGCATGGTACGCTTCATTCTTCCCAAGGAAGCAACATGTTATAACTGCTTGGAAATGTCAGTTCTGTCTTGAAACACACTTTTAAATGCACAATTCAATTTTGAATTACACTTTCAAAGGAAATTAGGCTTTGGGTAAGGATGACAGCAGAGTAATTATCTGGTTAATTGTTAGCATTAACAGGCTTAGTTCCCGACAAAGGTACGTGTAGAAACGTAACTGGAATTTTAATGCAATGTGCAAACCAAGTCCAGATGCTAAAGGAACTAAGAGTTTAAATGCACATAGTTATGAGGTTGAAATAGCACACATGGAAAGGTAATACCATACCTTTTTAAAGGGTGTTCTTCTAAAAATAATGCACCATATGTATTTAGCATAGCTTATAACCAGGTTATATCTACTTCTCATTGAGGCAGACATTGAGCAACATAGGTATGAGAGCTTGGGCTCTCTATAAACTTCATCTCAATTGTTTTAATAGGTATAGACCATATGGGAATGCAAGCTTGAATACATGGCAATAACCTATAAATAATTGGGAATTATTTCAGCCTTTTCTAATAGATAGTCATTGCTGGGCTTCAGCCCGGCAGCTGGTTAACAGCTCACAGGCACACACATTATAAAATGAAGAGAAATGTTACAGCTTCTAATTGAAGCTGTAGAGAAAATTTATGTAAGTTGGCTATTATTACTCAAACTCATTTTTAACCTTCCTTAAGTTTACAATCTATGTGTTGGGCATTTGTTTAAGCATTGCTCCAATCACAGATAAATCTTCATCTCTGGAGCCCAGTGTCCTTAAGACTCACCTCTAAGGACACTTCTTTGACCAGGGTGGGGGAGGGCATTTTGATTTTGAGGCATTCATAAAAATAAATACAAGATTGCTTTTCTCTCTCTTTTGGAAACATTGCATATGATGCAAAATGACAGTCTGTGAGATATATCTTGGGGCCCTAAGACCTTCCTTCCACAGCCTTTATGCTATATTAGTTGGCATCACTTTGCTGTTGCTAGTGGGCTGTGGAGAACACAGATCCTGGGGTGAATCCTCATTCTACTACTCACAATTCTTTTCATCAGCAAATGCCAGTCTTACTTACTATAAAATGGGGCTATCTCACAAAGTTACTGCATTAATTAAATGAGATAAGACACATAAAACATTTACAGAGAATGGAAGAATTCCCTTATAAGAATTTGTTATCCATGCACACATGGAGAAGATTTGGATTGAAGGACAGACTCCTATCCTGAAGCCCTAAAATCAAACCACAAGTCTACTGTTCCACACTACTTCCGTCTAAGGACACCCCAATATGTATACTGCATCTGTACAAAGTTCCTTTTGTAGTTCAAAGCTTAACCACATGTCGCTGCCCTGAGAGAATTGATTTGTAAATTCTATTAAAGAAACTGCACTTTTAAATTTTAATGGAAGAGAAGAAATCTTCTCTTCCATTTCCATATGGAGAAAGAATTGAAAACTATAGACCAGGTACAGTCCATGCTTATATTTAGACAAGTTGAAGACAATTTGTTCATTCCCTTCTAGGTAGGAAGCCCTGTGCTATACATGTATACCTTGATCTCACTGACCTCTTCTAGCAGTTCTGATTTGTTTTCCCATGGACTAAGTACAGAAGTTTAGGGGCCATACATGTCTTGTCCAAGGTCAGATAGCATTGAGATTAATTACTAATATTTTAATGAAAGAAACACCTTAAAAAACTAAATACAATATATATTCATCTATAAAAATGCAGTAGATGCCTACTCATTTGTTTTTCATCTGTACCAGTTTGACATATTTTCATCTTAGGAATGGTTCTCAAGGTTTGCCCGGCATTGGAGAGGACAGGATCTGTACTGGCTGCACCAAGTGGAACTACAAGCTCATGGACCTTTTAGGTCTTCCTTGTTTTTAGCTGCTCCACTCATGGGCATGGCCTCCAGGAATGTGGGGAAGAAAAGGTTGAGAGATTGAGACAGGAAGCTGCAGAGAAGTGGCCTAGATGGGTGAGTGTGTTGGCTGTTCCTTCCCACCTGGATATTTCCTTTTTTCGGCACTGCTGACTGTTGGTACCTTCTCAAAGTTTTCAGCTGAGTTTCCCCTTTTGAATGTGATCACAGAGCTTGGCAGGACTATAAAAATCTCCTTTGGACACATTATGTAACACCAGCTCTTATAGCTTGAGTTCTCTTTTTTTCCTCAGTACTGACCTAGATAAATTTATATCTGCACAGCTGTGAAAGAGTTTGCTTCTCAATATTTTGGGCTTGGGGGTAGGCGCCTCTGTGTGTGTGTGTGTGTGTGTGTGTGTGTGTGTGTGTGTGTGTGTATTCACAGAATGGTCTAATTGACAAAGAAAGAATCATCAGAGTGAAATAATTGTCCACTGCATTCTTTCTCCCTCCTTTATTTTTAACCTCAATAGTTGGGAAATTTACCTCCAAAGTAGTAGCTATTTCCAGAATAAATCTGTATCCGGGTGGTGTCCTGAGTCGGGGATGCTGCATCATTATCCAGGGTGAGAGTGATGCGGTTCCGTCTAGCGTTGATGCTGACTGAATGCCACAAGCCGTCATTCAAGTTGCTGCCTGAAAAAGAAACAGGAAGAGCAGACATAGGGGTGATTGATTAGGGAAGTTTGGGGACAATAGAGCTCATTTTCCTTGCCTACTGTGGTCCTTGTGTATTCTCAGAATGGTCCCTGCTCATCACTTTGCTTAAAACAAACATCCAGATGCTTCATAAAAGTCATTTTTCTTTCTCTTTTACCATTTACTTCTATTTTTTTTTTCTTGTTTTTAAAGTGGCTGAACAACTTTAGATGTTTGATTTAAAAACAAAAGGGCAAAACACAGATTTGGATGTCTGCTGCAACCCAAGGTAGGTAACATATTAATTACCCTATTGTTGCAATATAAATGCAGAGTAAAAGGCTGATAAGAAAAACCCCTCAGAATGTTCCTGGTGGTTTATCTCTGGGTTGTGAGATTACAGGCAATTTTAGTTTTCTCACATTTTTCCACTACTGGCTTATATCTTTATTTTAGCAAAAAAAATTAACTATTTTTGAAAGCAAAAGTAGAAGAGGAAAGCTAGAGTCCAGTCATGCCAGCGGAGGCAGTCTCCTGTTGGAGAGAGATAACAGATTTGTTCAATTTCAACCTTTTCCTTAACTCCTTATGTGACACTGGCTGAATGACCTGCCTTCACTGATCTCTGGTTTTATCATCTGTATTATCAGAATTTCTAGTCTGTATCATAGTTCATGGGATCAGTTCAGATTAGGCAGGGAAGTGCCTAGGGCAGGTGGGGGCATAGTGGGTGCTTATTAAAAGTTAATTCCCCTCTCCTTTTTTGCCCCAGATGTCTTTGTTGCACACTATACTGCTGGCCTACCTTATTGAGAAATCTATATTGGGAATTGGTCACGTGGGTATAAACTATTTCCTTCAAAAGTTTATCATTTGTGAAGGCTCTTTTAGTGCCTATTAACCAGTCCAATCACAAAGATTTGTCTGTGACAATAGCAGAGAGCCATACATTTCTGTACTCAATAGACATATATTCTATTCTGCTATGTGTTCAGTTGTCTTCCTTTTTATTGCCTCAGTTTCCTCACATGCAAAATGGGGACAATGATTATACTTACAGGCTATTGGAAGAATTACACCAGCTAACACAGCAGAGTATGTAGAACAGTTCATGTCACATCATAAGTAGACAATATTTGCTAAAACAAATGGACAGAACAGTAACTAAAGATGGTACCCACACTAGGGTGTATGGGCATTAATATCACGAGGTCTCTATCCTGGGGTAGGCTATAGTTAAGTGGAAGAGACATATGTAAAGTGGATTAAAATTCTGTTCTTTGTGTATTTCAGGCTAGTGGGATAGACAGTGAAGCAGGCAAACAACAACACTTGTAATTCTGGGAGGAACAGTAAATGTGGAGGGTAGAGAAGACAGAAGGCCTAATTCATTCCATATGAGGATCCTGAAAAGCTTCACAGAAGAAATGGTGACAGTTTAGGAAAGTTTTGAAAAATGAGCAAGAGTTTTTAACTCCAAGAACAAGAGTTCCAGGAGATAGAGAACCTGTACAAAGAAGCAAAGGTTTGCGGTGAGAAACAGGAGCGACTAGGAAGGCAGGTGAGAAGAGGATCCACTTACCCAGGGGAAAAGGCTGACTAAGGAAGAGATATCAATGATGACCTTTGACACATGATTCTGGAGGGCACTTTACCCAGGTCAACTGTATCAGAATCTCTGGGGATGGGGCTCTAGGCATTTGCATTTTCAGAAAGCTCCCTGTTCAGCCAGGAATGAAAATCAGTGCTTTAGAATATGGAAGTCTTTGAGGTGACTTTAGCATGGGAATGACCCAGCTGGAGGAACATATTCAGACTGGAGGCAGAGGCAGATGTTGGGAGCTGGGAGGGGACAAGGCTGAAAGCGGAACCAGTGGGGCCTACTGCTTGTACAACTCCAGTAGACAGAATGATAAGGGTCTCAGACCAATGACTACAGTGAAAATAGACAGTAAGTAATGTATTAAGAGCTATTTCTAGAGGTAAAAGAGATCAGACTTGTTAGAGCCTCCTGGAACAGTTTCTGAGAAAACAGCTGGGAAGAATGCATTCAAAATCGAAGCAGATGTTTGCAGGGCTCCTCAGAAGTTCATGTGCCCCTGAGCCTTGGGAAGGCTGGAGGCACTGCCCAGGTGGAACAGAGCATCAGGATGTGGCCCAGATGCATGGCACTGGGCAGCAATGCCCTATCTGCTCAGAACAACCCAGACGGAAGGGTGCCCCTTGCATTTGCAGCTAGCTCCCTTTCAGTCAGTCTCCCCTGTATCCCTGGACATCTGCTTGGGGTGGAGGAGAGAACCCGGAAAGGAAGCTGCTCAGAGCGGCTGCCCTATCTTCTCCCAAAGGCCAGAGTCTGGGTTTTTACCACAGGGATTCTAATAAGATAGAGGCTCTGTCAGGTGTTTCCTAGTGATGGACATTTCAAGAACAATTGGAGAATATAGCCAGCTGCAGGTCTTCACTTCTTTTACTTTCTTTAGCATAGTACATTAAATACATCTGCATAACATATGACACTGACTACATTTGAAGGCTGACTATAGACTGAGCTGGGAGTCACTAGAATTCAACATATAGGGTGTAAATAGTCCTTAAGGTGGATATCAGGTACCACAGAGAAGAAAGTCACACAGAGGCCACAGGGTGTATCCTATCTAATTAGATATGCTCTCTCTAGTTATTTTACAGATGAACATGGCCTGAGAGAAGAGTTCTCAGCATGAGTGGGCAGGGCCAGAGCATTAGCTAGTCTTCTGAATCTCTTCCCCTCTCACATCACTATCCATATTTCTGTCCTTAAAATCATCAATTAATGAGGGGTTCCCTTGTTGTCTGTTTTTTTCTTTTTGATCTGCTTTTCCATCTGATTTGATATCTTTTGCTCTTTTCTTGCATTGTGCCTAATCCCTGCAGGAGAGCCTGTGTGAATTTTCGCTCTTTAGGGGAGAATTACTAGAACAGTAGTTCTTGATATTGACCACATAGAGGGATCACCTGGGAGCTTTTGAAAAGACAGGCCTGGGCCCCACATCAGGATAATTAAAGCAGATTGCTGGGCTAATCCCAGGCCTACGGCGTTTCAAGCGTCCCTAGAGATTAAATTGTGCAGTCTGGGGCGAGAACTACTCCATTAGAGATTTCAGAAGAAGGAAAGAGGCTAGGAGAAATAAGACTAGTTTAGAGGAGGTGACCTGGGAATAAATCCCAAGGCAAAGAAAGTGGTATATTTCCTCTGAAAACCTGCTTTCTACTCAATTCTGCTAATCCATCCAAAATAATACCCCTAGAGGTTCTTAAAGGTTTAGTTTTCAAGAACATTCTTTTGAAGATACAGTTTTAAGTGCTATTAAATATTCAAAAAATAGGGGAAATCAATTTTATCAGTTTGCTTTTCTCCCAAAACTTCCCTCAGATAAATAACTCTGAAAAAACAAAAAAACAAGTTTTCAATGTAGAGAACAGGAAAACAATACTGTGAAGTCCAAAACACCTTGATGGGGCAAAGCCCCTGAGGGATAGAAGAACAGGCTATTTAGGGCTACTTTGTAGTGCTAAGCACTTACAAGATTTAGGAGGCATAAAAGGTGGGACTTGGATTCTAGAAAGATTGTTGGATGATGACAACCATAAAACTTCTGAACTTTAAATTGATGTCAAATAATATCTGTCATCTCCTATCTCCCAGACTGGCAAAGAATAAAAACAAGTTATTCTCAATATTAGTGGACATCAGCAGGAAATTTTATACATTTCTGGTGATAGCGTAAGTTTGTACATTCTTTCTGGAAGGCAATATACCACTAAGTTTCAAAACTCTAAAAGTGCCATAGATCATTTTTCATGAATTTTATTCTGAAGAATTAATTCTAAAATAGTAACAGAGCTATACCCAAGATTTATGGTGACAAGGTCATTACATTATTATTTATAATAGCAAAATATCACAACTACTAGTATTTCCAATAATAGTAGATTGGATAAATCAAATATGGTATATTTAATACCATGGGATATAATATAGTCATTAAAAATCATAATGTCCAAGTCATTAAAAATCATTATATCCTAATAAGTGAAAGACTCTGGGTAAATAGTATATGTAGCATTGTTCGCATTTTGTTAAAAATTGCTAGAAAGAGAAAATACTGGAGTGACATTGAATGATAGAATCACAGATTTTTTTTTCCTTATACAGAGTACTGGAATTTTCAGTTTCTAAAAATATACTTCTATAGTTTCTAAAAATATACTTTTATATTTTTTTAAAGTATAAAAATATACTTTATAGGAAAAGTTTTCATTCTTTTCTACTTGCTCTCATTGCTTAAAGTAGCTGCTCCCAGAACCCAGAATCTGTCCAAAGGCATTTGTATCAAGGTCCCTTACAGAGTTGGTTAAAGAAATAGGCTGCTCTGTGCTTGCTTAGGAATCAAACCCAGGCTTTAAAAAAAAAGACAGTTTTTCTCATTGCAACTGAACTTACAAATGATCTTTTGAAACACAGCCCAATTGTAAAAATAGCTAATAATACACGCTACGGGTATTGAATATCTACAGTGTGCCAGGCACTTTAAATATATAATTCCCAATTCTCACAATCGCCCTGTAGGCCGAGTTTTATTGTCCTCATGTTATAGAGCTACAACAGAAAGGTGGAGAGGCTGCTCAGGGTTATTCGGTTACTCCAAGGCAGAGCCAGAATTCTACAGAGGTGTAGGGCACCCAGGCTGAACTCCTCTCCACACATCTAAAGCCAACACCGCCTGCCTCCAGGAATCACTTTGATGTGCAATTACCTCTACAAAGTTCTATTTTCTGCTGTTGAATTCAACTTTGCTTTAATTAATTAATATTTTCAAACTGCTTTATTGAGTTAAAATTCACGTAGCATACATCTGTGCAATTTAATGCACAATTTTTGATTTTTAGTATATTCACAAAGTTAGGCAACCATTAACACAATTAATTTTAAAACATTTTATAACCCCCAAAAGAAATGCAGTAATATGTAGCTATCATCCCCCTACCTCCAGCTCTAGTCAACCAATAATCTACTTTTTGCCTCCATAGATTTGCCTATTCTGGGCACTTTATATAAATGAAACTACACATATGTTCCCTTTTAGGACTGGTTTCTTTTGCTTAGCATAATGTTTTTAGAGTTCACTCATGTTATAGCTTATGTCAGTATATTTTTATGGCTGAATGATATTCCACTGTATGGATACGTCACATTCATTTATCCATTCACCAGCTAATGGGCATTTAAGTTGTTTCCACTTTGGAGTTATAATAAACAATGCTGCTATGAAAATTTGTGTACACATTTCTACCTTAATCGTTTAACGAACTACTACAGGGCTTCCAAAGTGGCTGTACCAGCTTACATTCTCACAGGGCAACTTCCCTTTTGACAACACTGAATTCAAACTTCGGTCTTATCCTTTTGAGAACCTTGTAGATTGTATGAAGAATTCGAATGTGATTCAAATTTTGCTTCTCAGAATGTCTACTTGGGTCAGACATTAGAATTCTAGCTAATTGTTATTACTTCGATTTTCTTTTTCTAGGTAAATTATATTATTGAGCATTTGTCTTTTTTATACTTTTTGTAATGAGACCTTCACAACAAATTACAGTTTATATTTGATGAGACAGATTCAGAGCAGCTAAGTAATATTCCAAAGCCCTAGACTTTCTCATAGGAGTAAACTTTTCCCATTAAAGCAGAGTTTTTCAACACTGGCTCTGAATCTTTTGGAAAGGAGAATTCTTTTTTGGTGGTGGGATGTCCTGTAGTATGCGTCTTGGGTAGAATGTTTAGCAGTGTCCTTGACTCACTAGTAACAGATGCTAGTAAGAGATCCCCACCAGACATTACCAAATATCCTCTGGATGGGGTGCAGGGTAATGAGAGGTTGAGGTAGATGGGAATGGAAAACTTCCTTTGGTTGAGAACCATTGGGTTAAAGAAATAAATTTTAGGTTTCTGAGCCTTGGTGCCTCTCTCTCGCTCTCTCTCTCTTTCTCTCTCCCATTCTCATTCAAATTTGTAACAGATATTTTCATTTCAACCTTCATCTTACTTCAGTGTCTCTCTTTACAGGTTGAAGACAGAGCCTTTGGAACAAAGTGGCTATCTCAGGATCTTTAACATCAGTCATTATACCACATGTGGACTTGCAAAGCTATAGCCCAGGCCAGATCAGAGTCCCTGAAGGCTTCACTTCCAACCCTGGAAATCACTGGAAACAATTTCCTTGATGTTTTTATTCACTCATTATCTCTGGATCAAGGTCTGCCACTTATAATTTCTAATAATTTAGACAAATTTCTTAATCTCTTTACACCTGCTTCCTCATCTGTAAAATAGAGATAGAATTGCCTGGCTCGATTTGGAAGTTTCAAGGCTTTATCTTCTCCAGAAAACCCAGTTCAGCTGTTTTTCGATATCTTGTCATATCTACCTACCTCTACTTCATAGTTCAAAGGCAGTTTCAATTTTTGAGAGAACAAAGTGGGGTTATATGAATAATTGAATTAGGCAGTCTTAATATGTCTATCGCATTATAAAAGAGCATATCACAATTATTAGTACCATTATGCTACAGCTTAGATCCTGAGTTCTGTATTTCTTGGATACCATTTGTCCATCAATTTTAAAATTTTATTAACTCTTCCCTACATACATTAGCTTGAATGCACACATTTCTTAAATTCTCTTTTCAACATTTATTCTATTCCTTATCATTGAAGCTGCAAATTTTTGTGACAGCCTCCCTCTTTTCCCAGCCTCTGATCTCTTTCTTATATAGGACAGCTTGTTAGATTGAGCTATCTAAAGAGCAAAGTTATTGTTGACCTTGTATCAAATATCTCTCCAGTGAGCCATGGAGCTCTAAAAAATGAAACTTACACTGCTTATCCTGACAGTCTATGCTTTCTGTAATCAAGTCTCTACCCGTACTCACAACCTTGTTTCCCAATATTCCTACACAAATCCACTACTCTAGTGAGGCTAATGTGTTTATTACTCTTTAAGTGAATGCTCTGAACTAATTACTGCTTCCACTCCCAGGCTCTAGCCACCTTATGTTGTTTTCTTAGTTCTTCCATTATCCAAATTCCTCTCCAATCCTCCAATGCCCAGGTTTTCTTCTAGTGTTTCCTTTTTTAAACTATAGGGACAGTCACCATCACCTATCACTGTAAAGGGCATATAAAAAGTACTGAATGCTTGAATGAATAAATTAATAAATCAGGAAATTATCGAAGCAGACTTTCCTTGACCAGACCAGTACATAGTGATTCTTTCTTCAAAGTTCATGTAACATCTGCTGCTTGATCTATTCGTTTAGTTAATATTATTTACTGCCTTGAAATATTAATTAACAATTCATTTTTGCAAGTTTCATCTCTCCAATAAGATTATAAATTCCTGGGGGTCTGAATCTGAGTCATGTTTTGGTGTCCTGCCCCTGGCATCGACAGGGCACATTTTGCCATCTCCAAATGTTCATTGATTAATTGAGCATCAGACCAGCTGAATTCCATTACCAAGTATCATCAACAGAGCCCTCTCTGGAGCATGGACCATAAATCACAGATAAACCTTTCCAAGTTGTTAAATCTCGGCTCACATGTCAAGGTAACCCAGATTCTCAAAGCCTTTGTTCAGCATATGAGAGGAAAACAGCTGGGTTTGCCATCCACTAGAGTTAGACAGGAAAGGAGACATGTTTTTGTCGATGGTAAAGGTGTTGTTTCCCTAGTACAGATTTGAATGCTCAGCTGAAACGTCTACATTATAAAAATGAAGCTTGACTCCAAAGACAGACAATTCTCTGTCACCTTCAGGATACAGCCAAAGCTCAGTGTCTCTGACCAAAATGCTGCAGCATTTTTGGTCTGTCCTCCTTTTTCTCTGTGACTCCAACATCCTAAGCCACCTGTCTCTTATGCCTCTAGAGCTCCTCCTATTTCTTTTCTTTAATTGAAGCATCTTTTCTGTCCATCTTTGGCCAAATTCTATTTATTCTTAAAAATCAAGCTGCATTGTTCCTGCCCCTAGGAAGACTTCCTTTTCTCACTCAGTCTAGTGTCTCTCCTCTAAGCTACCTCAATATACTGAGCATGTGTCTTATTGCATTATAAATGCCCCAGTGTATCAACTCTCCCAACAGTGCCTGTGAGATCCTAGAGGGCAGAGCCTCCATTCTTAGGTTTGAGAATACCATGAGCAGAGGAGACACTTCAACAACTGCCTGAATTAAATGGAGGTAAAGTGAATTATATGATAGAATTGTTGAAGTGGAAAATATGAAAGAGTAAAGGCAGTAATAGCAGATTTGACTATTAGATTATTCTGCTATAATAATAAAAATCTAGCTTCTTCAGTTCCTCTTTTGAGTAAGGGGTAAAGAAGAAAAGTAACTTAAGAAGTAATATGCTTCATTCAACGTTACTTAGACCTAAAAAAGCTAAAAATGCCCAAGAAATCATTACTTTGGTAAATACTCTGAACCTTTGCTTAATATCTTAAAGTTCAGGCAATTGCATTTCTCAGTTTCCCATACAATAAATGCCTCATTATATATTTTTTTCTTCTGAAACTCAAAATATGTGCTCATCTAGATGGTTTGCTGTGGTAGTCATGGCCTCATGACTTTTTTTTTTTTTTGCCATTGCTAATAGGATATTCTCATTAACATTACCTTAGCTGAAGCATAGAGACGTTAATGACAACTTAATTGAAGCAGAGCATGAAGTTATGTTTACTTGATGTGCAGATGGTGGCTACATACAAACAACTTATAAGAAAAAGGGAAATATTTGGGGGAGCATCTATGTTAATTGTAGGGCTGTGGCCTACAACCATCTGGTCACAAGTATTAATAAAGGTATGCACTTCTGTTCTTCACGATGCAGCTCTCCTAGCTTTCCCCCTACCTCTGGCAGCTCCACTGGTCTTTAATTAGAACCTCCCCTTAATACAGTTCATTCCTTGGTTTGACACATTCTGCAGCATATAATCATTATAATATTAATATTTGTTTAAAATTACTATGAATTATTTTTTCACTGTTAAAATTATATCTTGTAGAAATATCTTGGAGGTCAATTCTACTAGTTAATTCATTTAGATAGTTGCTTAGACATGTGGCAAATAGTTTTTGAAGACCTATTATAAGCAAGGTACTATATTATGCCTTGGGCAAATAGTGGTTAGGAAGACAGACAATGTTCTTTTCCCATGGATCTGCACATTCGAATTGTAAGAGGAGCATTGAACAACCAATTATATAGACAGATAATTAATATACATTGTCATGAGATGAATTGTGCTAACCCCCCAGTTTATATGCTGACGTCCTAACCCCAGTACCTAGAAATATATCTGTGTTTGGAGATAAGACCTTTAAAGAGGTAATTAAGGTAAAACGAGATCATATGACTGGCTCATATCCAATATGATTGGTGTTCTCACAAGAAGAAGATATTAGGATGCAGATGGGCACAGAGGGAAGACCAGGTGAAGACACGAGGAGAAGACAGCCATTTACAAGCCAAGCGAGAAGCCCTTAGAATAAATCAACCCTACCAACCCCTTGATCTTGGAATTCTAGCCTCAAAAACTGTAAGAAAATAAATTTCTAAGTCACCTAATATGTAGTATTTTGTTATGGTATTCTTAGTGAATTAACACATACATATAAACACATAATTAGTGCCAATACTGCAAAGGAAAAGAGCTAGAAGATAACAGGGTATCAGACCTACTACAGGAATGTTTCCTGAGAAAATATCAACTGAGATAAATACTAAAAGATAAGTAGGATGGTATTGCCCACAGTTCTAGGATGACTTATTTAATTTAAACACAATATTAAATAACTACTAAATAAATATCATTTTTGGCTGCTAATCAAGGTCACGTTGCTAGAATTTCATCACATCTTCAGCTAAGAAAAAGATGAGTCAGTCAAAGCAGTCTAAGTATAGAAAATTAATGACTAATTAGAATGGATTGCTTAATTGATATTTTTGGAATGCCTTCTAACTCTTACTATTCAAGAAACCATAATAATATCAAGAAATTAATAATTTGGTTAAGAAAATAGGATGAACACTATTGCTTATACCTAAGGACTAAATGAGATGAGCTGAGATGGCCTCTTCAATAAGTCATTTGCCTCAACTGAAAACTTTTCATGGCATCTTGTTGATACTTGGATCTTTGCTAGTTGTGTTTCCCTTTGCCCAAGAATTCTGGTTTATTTTATTTTATTTTTTATTTTATTTTATTTTTGCCTGGTGATTGGCTTTCATCTTCTTATATTTATTAACTGTGCCCAGCTACTGGGTAAGAAGTATCTGTCTGGAAACTTCCTCCTTTGTCTTCTGGTTCCATTCAGTTGTGCTGAGACTTATTTTTCAGTCCTGAAAATTCCACTCTGGGGTTGATACCTCTAGTGACATCAAAGCAGTATATTGTGAAGCTGAAAAGCTCTGAATAGAATATTCTCTAATGAAAAATCCAAAGTGATTTTTTTGCCGTTTGGTCTTACTGTGCTTATTCTACTTCCTGCAGTGAAATAAACACATAAAAACCCTCATCTTTGAGAAAGCTTCTCCCATATTCAAGACCCTTATCATGTATCTGTCTTGTTTTCTCTCCACAGAAATAGCTCCAATACATATTAATGTAGTTTAAATGCCTTACATATTCCGATAATCCCCTTACCAATACACACACACACACACACACACACACACACACACACACACAGAGAGCATTCTACCGTGATTTAAAGGTTACTGAAGAAAGAAAAAGCAGATTTGAACCTTTGACACCTGTATGGATCACTGAGTGTCATATACATAATCCTTCTGGGACATCCAAGCATCTCATTCACAAAATTCATTATCTGAAAGAGGCCAAATCCACCTTTCTTATTCCATAAAATGCACCACAATGTTGAGAGTTGAGAAACATGACCTCTGGCAGAGGGCATGGCCCTGAAGACCCCTAGTCAAGGCCATTTACCTCATTCGCAAAAGAAAACTCTTGAGTTGATGATTTATTTGAAGATGATAAGCGACTGGATTGGCCTACTGTTTTTCTTCAAGAACTCATATAAATGTCTAGAAGAGACTTTAGCAATTCTAAACCAACTCTTTCTTTTAGCAAAAAAAGGAAAATGCAATTTAATAGAACAAAACTTATTCACATTCTCCATACAGAGCATAGCTAGGCTGCAATCCTAAATCCTGAAGCCTGAGTTCAAGTCTTTGCCCAGACTTGCTTTTCAGTGGGGAGCTGAGATTTTGAGAAGTGCTATAGTAGAAAAATCAGACTTCAAGTTTTAATGACTAAACTTCCCAGAACTCTTTCGCCTTTTCTCATTCCCCAGCATTCTCCCATCAGAAAAATCAAACAAACATTGAAATATCAGATCACTTTCAAAATGATTATAATGGTGCCAGCTTTTTCTTTAGGTTACTTAATGTTTCACACAAAATTAAAAACATTCTCCAAAGAAATGAACCAGGTGGTTACCTTAACTTTTATACAATTTCCTGTTTTCTTAGAAATGCAGGTTGGTTTGAACAATGGCAGTCTCCATTCTAATTACCTTTAAGAGTCTTTAAAACAGCAGTCGTTTTCTTCATTAAAATATAGAACATGTCTGTTGTTCAATGAATAAATGTGGACTTGAGAGATAGAGTGGTCCCCATGACTCATGCTACCTCAGGAGAAGTGCTACATAATTGAGGTTTGTGATGCATAAAATAAGAAAACAACGTGTTTGTTCGTTTGTTGAAGATTTGCCTAAGGGTTGTTCTGATTCCTCAAAGAAGAAATGGCAAGGCTCACCATGCAGCAGGATTCCTTAAAGGCATTCTCCTGCTCTTGTGCAGTCCCCAGATTTCCATGTGGTGTTGGCAAAGGGGTGACCAGAATGGGAAAGGCTGTGCAACACAGGGAAAAGTCTTGAGAAGCAGATAGACTATTAGCAGTACTTTGTGTCATTTAGTATCCTGAAAGCTTAGATGATAATCTTACTAATAGGCACCGAGCATTCAAAAAGGTCTGAAAAAAGTATGATGTCACATATACTCAAAGAATGTTGGCGTGTGTGTGTGTGTCTGTGTGCATGTGTGTGTGTTGATCTATAGATATGTATGATTTACTTTGTAATATTACATAGACAACCTTAGCTAAAGTAGACCACAAGTCTGTAAAGACAATGGATTTACCATCTTGTGTTGATCCTACTTACCTCAAGAATCTGCCAATAACTGAACCACCAAGTAAAATGTTTTGGGAAAACCCAAGTTTAGATTGTAAATAGCTTATTTTTCTTAATAGCCTACTTTACATTTGTCTGCAGATCTTTCTTCTAAAGCATAATTTATTTATATTTGAATTATGTAAACAACTGACAATTAAAAAAAAAAAAGCATGAATGCAAGTGGCAGCAAGATACAATGTAAACATCATGAACTTGGGAATCCAAAGGGGAGGACTGAGGTTGAACATCATCCTAGTCCTTTCAACTTAATTTCTGATTCTCAGATTTCTTTTATTCATTTTGGCAAAATAATAGCCACTTCATAAGTTTTATGCTTTTATTTTTTCTTCAGTATTTTATGACAGATTCTACTCTCATATCACTTCCAGCAAAATGGTGCCTTCGACTTTTCCTCATAGCTACATATATAAGACTTTCGAGAAAAATGATGACAAAAATAGAAAATAAAAATAAAAGGGAAGGATCATACTGCTGTCCTTCATCTTCCAGAAACTTTATTACCTAGGACGACTAAAGTCAGATGCCTTCTATTTTGACGATGCATTTAGTTTGCGCTTATCTCCCTGATCGCCAATGCAAGAAGCCCAAAATAATCCCTTGTCTGAAAAGCTATGCACACTGCACTAAGCTCTGGAAACAAGAATGGATGAGCCAGGCATTGGTATCTTGCCTGTCTACAGGGACTATCTTTTTATCTTTTTGACCTAGTAAGTTAGAAACACCTAAACTAGTCTGAAATAAATCTTGAAATATTTGGATTCTCTGTCCTGTTAATAAAATGTGGTGCTATTTTCTGTTTTCCATGATGTACCATGGATCAACGTTCACCTCCTCAAAAATTATTGGTCCAATGGTGATTACTTTCTAGTTTCTTATTTGGGATTCTTTTTTCATCTGTTATAAAACCAATATGATACTTGGGAAACAAGTTTCCTCAGCAATGTAAGGGAGAGAAAAATGTTTTTGTTTGTTTGATTTTTTGTTTGTTTTCCTATCTTTCTCCTCCTCCCACCAGGTAGAAAAAATCTCAGCAGACACAAAAGCTTGATCCATTTTAAAGAAACATGAAAGGAGTTAAAATTTTCCAAAACTGAGTAAGGGACCAAGCAAGAGACTTCTGAGACAGATTTCAGGAACTCAGCACATTTTTAAAAACTCCTTTATTTTATTTTTTTTTTATTTTTTGAAAGACAGGTGTGATATAACTGATGTCTTTTTCCTCCATCTGTAGCTGAGTAATATGGCAGCTTTTACCAGCCACTCTCTCCCTCATAAACATATTTTAATGGGCTGACATGTGCTTAATAATATAGGCAGCACCTAGATGCTTTAGAGCAAAGTGCCACCAGAGCTTGCACTATATTAAAACTGCATTTTTGACCCGAGGCCTACAAGTCCCTGTACTCAAACATTTCACTCATTACATAGAAATAGCCCAGTGTCAGCTTACATTTTTCTTCTTCAAATGAGGATTGAAGTTTAACTTTTATAACTCTGCACATGAAAAATATTATGTTTCTAAGTTATTAACTTACCTCCGTTAAAGGAAATCTTATAAATTTTATAGAAGTCCTGTGGCTGCACGAATTCACTCAGCTTTTATGACTCTATGGAGTGAGGCCTTTTCTACCTATAGGTCTTGAGTCAATACAGAAGGAAAAAGTTCTGAATAGCTTCTCAAAACTGTGCTAAGGATTTTAGATTCACTATCTCATTTAATCCCCATTACTGCCTTGTGATGTAAGAATTTATTTTTATCTCATATGATAGGTAGACTTTAAGATGGTCCCTGATGATCGAAGGCTTCTAATGTCACATCCTTGTATAATTCCCTTGGCTTAGGCAAGGGCTAGACTTATTTTTAATGAATAGAATATGGCAGAGACTGTGTTTTTTGTCTCAATGCCCTGTGGATCACTCACTCTGGGGTAAAAGTGCTGTCATTTCATGAGGCAGCCTTCTAGGAGGCCATAGGAATAAGCGTGGAAGTGAGTCTTCTTGAGGTGTGCCAAGAGCATCATGAGTGAGCTTGGAAGCACACTTACCCCCAGTTGAACCTTGAGATAATGGTATCCAGCCAGAGTCACCCAGCCAAAGATGTCTCTGGATTCCTAACCCTTAGAAACTGAGACATTATAAATGGTTACAAGTAAAAAAAAAAAAAATGGTGTAATTCATTACATAGCTATAAATAATTAATATAATTTCTTTTACATATGAAAGTTAAGAAGCTTATTCAGGTGACAGAACAGTAAGAAGAGGTACTTTTTGAACTTGTTTATCTGACTCCCAGACCTAGTCTTTTCTGCTATTCGAAGGAGTTTGATGAGCCTTTTTTTTCACTTATTGTTATATGAGGCTCTCACATAGTCAACCTGATCTTGACTATTAAGTAATGTTCTTTACTATTTAACTTAATTTTATTTAATTTATTTCAATAATAAAATTCACAGTCCAGTGGAGGAAGAAAGACATTTATATTAAATAAAAATGTAATGTAGTGTAATCCAGGATGGATATTGGCTCAAGGTGCACAGAGGCGGGGGGGCATTTGATTCACACTACATTCAGAGAGGCTGATCAAAGCATTTGTTGACCCAGCGGAATGGCTTAGCTTCAATCTAATGGTTGGCACATGGTCTGATCTCAGTAAGTACTTGTCAATTAAGTCAACACACTGCCCCTGGAAAGATGTAAGACATTAGTACGATACAAATGAAGAAGGCTAGGGAAAGGTCCACTATTCTGTGTCAAAGAAACAGCAAAACCAGACTGAAGAACAAAACTTTTTCACAGATCTGTTTTATATCACTACATGTTAGAATCTATACTATATTGGTATAAAGTAAGTGCTTTCCAAATCTCAGTTATTTGAGGACATTTTTTTTAAGTTTTGCCATTCTCAGATGTCATACGTAGTAATATTTACTTAATATATTAAAATATATATAATTAAAATATTTTTAAAGACTAACCAATTTTTTTACTTGAAATAGAATTTGATGACTGTGAAAAGTCTGATGGTGGTATTGTATACAGGGAAACTATAGACTCTGAAGTCAGACAAATTCTGGATGAAACTGCAGTTCCACCACTTACTACTATGTGATTTAGCCTCCATGACTCTTCATTTTTTCATCTACAAAATAGAAAATAATACCTTCCTTGAATGAGCAAGGTGAAGATTCCATATAACATATGCCATGTCTGTAGAGACCTAGCAAAGTACTCTGTGTATGGTCTATAATATGCTCAATAGTATTAGACAGGAATTCTTATTCCCACTGCTCAGATGAAACTGCTAAGGGACAAGGAAATTAAATAATTTGCCAACGCTTACATAGCTAAATTGTTTGCCTTTTCAGATTGAGAGTAAATTTGTGAATACTGCCAAATTCATCTGCCATCCCTGAGAGATGGATTCTATTATGTTTTAGTCAGAATCTCAAACATTCATTGACTTGGTTGAACTAGAAACCGACCTAGAGGTTGTGAGACAAGGTACCTGTGAGGATTTCAGCTGTCCGTTCTGTCGTTTTCTGAATCAGGAGTCTCAGGGTCCCGCCCTCTAGGCTCAGCAGCAGAGTCCCCGAGCCCTCAGACAGCTCTGTGGACAGAAGCAGACCATCCTTGTTCCATGTTCGAAACTGGAAACCCACTGAGAGCCCATCAATTTGGGGGGTGCCAGGCAGCAGCAAATAACTGCTGCTGGAGTTGACAAATGTGATGGGAACAATTTGTGGTTCGGAGCAGGAAAAAGTGACATTGCCCTGGAAAACAATAAAAATCAAACATATAAAAGCCATTTTTTATTCTGCAATCTGACAGCTGATATAAACAACCATCCGGAGCTGACCTTAATTTCAGGATCATTCCACATTCAACTGCAAAATCTTAGAGGAAAAAATGTGTCAGCTTTGTTCAGATATACTGGCGAGATTGTTTTCCATTCCTGTATTAAGGATCCTAATGCTGTCTGAAAAGAAGGCCATCAAAGACCAGTGTGGGGTGGGAGTGGCCTGGAACACATCAATATTTTTAAGGGAATCAGATATGAAAATAATTGCATTCATTCATCAAATAAATATGTACTGTTTAAGTCAACTATGCACCAAGCACTGGGATAACTTTTGAAGATATTTATCTATTTATCTACCTATCTATCTGTCTGTCTGTCTATCTATCTATCTATCTATCTATCTATCTATCTATCTATCTATCTATCTATCTATTACAATGTGGAATGTGCTACAAGCCAGATAGACACTAGCTCCAAGGGGAATGCTAAAAGAAATAACTATATAAGCAAAGATTTCACAAGGGAGGCAATGCCTTCCTGGAAGTAAGTGTGGAAGGAGAGAAATGAGTGTGCCCAGCTAGCTTTTTCAGCAAATGGCATGGTGCACGCAAAGGTTTGGAGAAATTAGCAAAATAACACCTCTGGGGAATTACAGGGAACTTGTCATTTCTGAACATTAAGTTGGGCAGGCAAGGCCAGGGATCATGAGGCAGAGTTTAAAAGCCCTTTTATGCTTGCTAAAGTTATAATTCAAACTTAGAAGCAGTAAAGTGGCATTGGACAGGTTTTTAATTCATTAAACTTTTTTTGTTTGTTTGTTTTTTGGTTTTGGATTTTTTTTTTAGTAACAGAGGGGGTTTAAGGGTGGATGAGAGGACTAGAGGTGGGGAATATTAAGAATGCATAGACTAGAGCCAGAAAGAAGAAGAAGACGGTTATTTTTCCATAAATGAGGAGAAACTAGTCCAAGTGTATCTGAAGATGACTAGAGTGACCGTCTATAACAGAAAGTTCCAGGAAAATAAAGACCTATGTACATGTGCCAACTGAGCTTTGCTCTGGAGTCATTTTTCTTAGATGAGTGAAGAGAAAGCCTGGGGTGTCTGTAAGTTGTAAATAGGTGTTATATTATTAAAGCCATTTGGAATTTTTATCTCAAACCCCATAACCAACCATATGCTATCATTAATCACTTTTAGACTCCAAACTGATTTCTACAACAATGTAGCAAGCTTATTCAGGTAAGCATAACACATTATTCTCACCTAAATAGTCATAGACACATCAAGTTCCATGTAAATATTTCCTTCCAGGCCACTGAATAACTGCCTTTTTATAAACCCATAGCCCATGCCATTTATGCAAAATAGACAAGAATTTCCAAAAGGAGAGCACCCTTGCTTGACCAGCTGCCTGAATTCAACTCTCTATTGAAGTGGCTAAGTAGGAGGATTAGATACCTAGTACAGCTCTGAGATCCAGAGAAGGTTAATTGCTCAGCTCCAAACACCTCGTAGTCTGGAAAAACCTTCCTAGATCTCAGCCATGTTTGTTTATGGTTGCTTGCATTTCTGAAAACAAGTAGTCTTCAAACAAACTTCTAGTGCATTCTTAATGATTCTCTCATCAAGCACACTGCTATGAGCATATTCTTGCATTAATCTGTTCCAGTTGCTTAGATGTTTTCTTCTCTTCGGGCTAGATCCCTAGAAGGTAATTCATGTGTCAAAGGGTAAAGCTCCTGCTATCTATCAAAAAATTGCCCACAGTTTATACTGCCCCACTGTGCCTGGCAGGAGGTTAAGCACTGACATACATATCTCATGTACTCTGCACAATAACACCACATATACTTAAAGAATGTACAAACTGGTCTTAGAGAAGGTAAGTAATTTAACAAAAGTCATATCCCTGGAAATTTGGGGTCCAGAGGAACTGAGATTCTCCCCGCATTTTATCAGTTCACTCACATCTGACAAGACTCACTCCATTCCACTGAATGTCTAATGGGCCTCAGGTGGTTGTGAAACAAGCAAGGGAAAATCCCTTGAAGGACATGCATGGGACACTCTAGTTTCCCTGGCTAGATTCTGGTGGCGAGAACTCCAAATAAGTGCCTGATGGATTCTCACTGGTTAAGGTTAAGGCTGCATGTGGTGATCACCGCTTTGTTCAACTAGAAACGGGGTAACTTTAAAATGTATCAGGATAGATACTCTGTCTTTAGACAGTTTCTCTAGTCCTCTGGGGTTTTTATGTTATACATATAAATGTAATTCTGGTCCTTTGCACTCTATCGTCATTAAATGTACACTTTGACTGTAATTGGTACAAAGTGTGCCATGACACGGGGTCCAACCTCCAAAACAAATCAACCCATCTGGCCCTGTAGATGAGCTTGAAAGGAAGTCAGTATCACTGCCACAGGTCCCTTTTTCCTCTATATATCTTGCAAGACCTATAGGGTCTTTTGCTGTCCAAAACCAAAGATCACTCTATATTGAATATAATAAATCCTTGATGTCTGATGCATTTCTCCTGACAACATCATCATGTCCAGATTGAATAGTGACCCTCACTGTCTAACTGAGGCTGCTGGTCAAGACTCTAGTGAGGCCTCCCCAAAGCAACAACTGCCACACATTGCTGGTACCCCTAACTGGGACCTCTCTTTGTCCATAAGGTGCCAGTTCTTAGTGCCTTGTGCTTTCATGCACATACATCCACCACCTTCCCCAAAAGGTGAGGTACCCAGAAGTGCTAGCCCAAAGATAAAGATAGCTTTCTTGGAGCCTCCCAAACAGTGTTCATTTTCTTTCAGTGGGATCCTTTATTACATTTTCTCTGTACCCCTCAAAACACAGAAGTTCCTTCCCTAACTTTCTCAGACAAAACTATTTGATTTCTATGGTTTAACTACAGAACATTGAAACCCTAAGTATATGTTTATAGATCATCTCAGAGAGACTGCCCATATCTATGTAAAAATACTTCTTGTAACATATACAAGAGCTGACATGGTCTTCTATCTGACTCATGAAGTCTGGTGGCTTCCTAAGGACAGCCAGATGTTTGAAACATAAGATCCAAGTTTGTGTCAGTGGAGGAAGCAAACCCTTTTCATTGATTCATTCTCCCCAAGGAGGTGCTCCTTTCAAATAGCAGAGAGAAACCCCTATTTCAACGATTACTACGAAGGAGCAATACACAGGGTCATAAACAACAACAACAAAAAAAACCTGTCCCAATCTGGAGGGTTAGAAAAGGCTTCCTTAAGAAGGTGATATTGAAACTGAGATTTACAGAATAGCAGAATTAGTTCATTGGAGAGTGAAGAGAAGTGTTTTCTGAGCAGAAAGAGCAATAATTGCTAGGCCTCGTACAGAAGGTGTGGGGCATATTTAAGTATCTGACAAAAGATCAGTTGACTGTAGTCCAGAAACCAGCACAACGGCAGGCAAGATGAAATGCAAAGGACAAAAAGGGAGGCAATCATGTAATCCTTTTTACCATGTTGAGGTACTGGAACTTGATCCCATGATAAAAAAAAAAAAAAAAGAAAGGACATGTACTAATATTGTGCTTCAGATGCATTTCTCAGTGGGGAGTAGAGAGTGTACTGTGTGCAGAATAGAGTGGCCAAGGGCCAGCTTCAGGCAGCTATTGCAGTCCAGTAGACTAGAGCAGTTAAGGGCTTGTTGAAGGCTCTGTCTAGAATGGCAAAGAAAAGAGGGAGACAAGTAAACCGATATTTTGGAGGTAAAATTGATAGGGGTTGCTGTGTAGAGACAAGGGGAGGGAAGATCAGGCATGGCTCCCACTCTCCTCTGTTTGCACAAGGAACTTCTATTAGGAAACGGTAGAGATGGTCCTTGCCGCTGATTGATTGTCACCTGCTTTGGCTGGTATCCATCCCCCACTAGAGTATGAAGACACACTGAGAGCAAACAGAAGTCCTTAAGCTCACTCATCCTATCAATTTATAGAGGTTCTATGGTAACCTGTCCCTTAAAAATACTATCTGCCACTGTACCCATCCTCACACTCCCTTCCTCTAAGGCTAAATGGTCCTTCCTCCTAGCCCATATCTGAGGCCTTTCCAAACTGCATTCATCCCCAAGGTAGCTATGTTTTCCATTAGCTTTCAGTGGTTTGTGTTACTGTATCATTTATTCATTTATCATATTTTTTGTACTGCCTTATAATAATTATATACTCTTCAATACTTGTATAGATCTTATACAATAATACATTTGTAATTGAGTATAGAGAATCTTCCTTTGAATTCTGAGAAGGAAGTAGAATTGTTCAATTTAGGTAGAACTGGATTCTTATCACAATTATTTACTGAGTAAACCATATTATCTGATGCCTATTTTTCGCTGCTACAGTTGGAAGGCTAATGATAGGTTGTGTTAGGATCAAAAGAGAACAAGTATCGGACCAGTTATTTTTCTATTTTCCCAGGTCTGCCACTTTTGGGGGTTGACCTGAGATGAGTCATTTCTAGAGACTTAGATTCCTCTTTTGTAACCTGAGGCTATTTAACTGGATAGTTCTAAGGTTCCCATGAATTCCTTTCAATCTTTGGGGCATTGAGACTAAACACTCACATGCTTATCATTTATCTCCTCTCCAGAGGGTGGATAGGCATCTTCTGAATCATTCCTATTGTTGGCATGAGAATAGTAACCAAATATTTACATTTTAAAAGACCTTTCTTTAGAATATTTCAAGGGAATAAAAAGGAAACCTTGGCCTTTTTGATACCAATTTCTTTCTTACTGCAAGAAATAGAGCCAGAGTTTCCATAGACAATACTATGAAAAAAACGATAAGTAAACAGAAGATGATATTGTTTCATATTTTTCAAAAAGAAGTTTAATTTG